>NC_041222.1:76688712-76692856 GCF_002837175.3 Physeter macrocephalus
CTTTTTTTCTTGATGAGTGTGGCTAATGGTTTATCAATTTTGTTTACCTTCTCAAAGAACCAGCTTTTAGTTTTACTGATCTTTGCTACTGTTTCCTTCATTTCTTTTTCATATATTTCTGATCTGGTCTTTATGATTTCTTTCCTTCTGGTAACTTGGGGTCTTTTTGTCCTTCTTTCTCTAATTGCTTTAGGTGTAAGGTTAGGTTGTTTATTTGAGATGTTTCTTGTTTCTTGAGGTAGGATTGTATTGCTATGAACTCCCCTCTTAGAACTGCTTTTGCTGCATCCCATAGGTTTTGGGTCATCGTGTTTTCATTGCATTTGTTTCTAGAAATTTTTTGATTTCCTCTTTGGTTTCTTCATTGATCTCTTGGTTATTTAGTATTGTATTATTTAGCCTCCATGAGTTTGTGCTTTTTACAGTTTTTTTTTCCTGTAATTCATTTCTAATCTCATAGCATTGTGGTCAGAAAAGATGCTTGATAGGATTTTAATTTTCTTAAATTTACTGAGGCTTTATTTGTGACCCAAGAAGTGATCTATCCTGGAGAATGTTCCATGTGCATTTGAGAAGAGAGTGTATTCTGCCACTATCACATGGAATGTCCTATAAGTACCAATTAAATCTATCTGGTCTATAGTGTCATTTAAAGATTGTGTTTCCTTATTAGTTTTCTGTCTGGATGATCTAGCCACTGGTGTAAGTGGAGTGTTAGAGTCCCCCACTATTATTGTATTACTGTTGGTTTCCCCTTTTATGGCTGTTAGCATTTGCCTTATGTATTGAGGTGCTCCTATGTTGGGTGCATAAATATTTACAATCGTTATATCTTCTTCATGGATTGATCCCTTGATCATTATGTATAGGCTTTTCCCTTTCATCATTTTAAATATGTCCTGCCACTCCCTTCTGCCTTGCAGAGTTTCTGCTGAAAGATCAGCTGTTAACCTTATGGGGATTCCCTTGTATATTTTTTGTTGCTTTTCCCTTGCTGCTTTTAATATTTTTCCTTGTATGTAACTTTTGATAGTTGATTAACATGTGTCTTGGCATGTTTCTCCTTGGATTTATCCTGTATGGGACTCTCTGTGCTTCATGGACTTGATTGACTATTCCCTTTCCCATATTAGGGCAGTTTTCAACTATAATCTCTTCAAATATTTTCTCAGTCCCTTTCTTTCTCTCTTCTTCTTCTGGGACTGCTATAATTCAAATGTTGGTGCATTCAATGTTTTCCCAGAGGTCTCTGAGACTGTCCTCAATTCTTTACATTCTTTTTTCTTTATTATGCTCTGCAGTAGTTTTTTCCACTATCTTATCTTCCAGGTCACTTATCCTTTCTTCTGCCTCAATTATTCTGCTATTGATTCCTTCTAGAGAATTTTAAATTTCATTTATTGTGTTGTTTATCATAGTTTGTTTGATATTTTGTTCTTCTATCTGTCTTCTCATTTTGCTTAACTTACTGTGTTTGAGATCTCCTTTTCACAGGCTGCAGGTTCGTAGTTCCCATTGTTTTTGGTGTCTTCCTCCAGTAGGTAAGGTTGGTTCAGTGGGTTGTGTAGACTTCCTGGTGGAGGGGACTGGTGCCTGTGTTCTGGTGGATGAGGCTGGATCTTTTCTTTCTGGTGGGCCAGACCGTGTCTTGTGGTGTGTTTTGGGGTGTCTGTGAAGTTATTATGATTTTAGGCAGCCTCTCTGCTAATGGGTGGTATAGTGTTCCTGTCTTGCTAGTTGTTTGGCATAGAGCATCCAGCACTGTAGCTTGCTGGTTTTTGAGTGGAGCTGTGTCTTAGCATTGAGATGGAGATCTCTGGAAGAGCTTTTGCCATTTCATATTACGTGGGGCCGGGAGGTCTCTGGTGGGCCAATGTCCTGAACTCAGCTCTCCCACCTCAGAGGCTCAGGCCTGACAACTGGCCGGAGCACCAAGACCCTGTCAGCCACATGGCTGCACAGGCACAGGGATTTAGGTCATCAAGGCCTTGCTTCTTGACCCCAGAAATGAGGACACTGTCTGATCAGGAAGCTCACTGCTCTGCTAGTGTTGGAGGGTCTCCTGAAGAGGCAGGGGATGGCTATGGCTCACCACAACACAAGGACACTGGCAGCAGTAGTTCTGGGAAGTACTTCTTCTGCCTTGAGTTTTGGTAGTTTTTTTCCTCTAATCTTTGCTTTAATGTTTATATGCTGTTTTGTTTACATGTCTACCTGTGGTTGAGTGTGTGTGTGTGTGTGTGTGTGTGTGTGTGTGTGTGTACTGACTGCCAATAAGAAAGAACAATGTGTCTAGTCTCCCAGAGCCAAGAGAGGTAAACTACCAAGTACTCGGCAGTAATTTAAGTGTTCTTTGTATGCCAGCGCCTGTAATCCTCATAATACTCCTATTAAATAGGATGCTAGTGCTTGATACTACTCATAGTAGATGCTACTATTATCCCCATTTTTCAGAGGTGGAAACTGAGGCCCAAGGTGGCTGCATTGAGTTACCTGAGGTCATAAAGCTATTAAGTGTTACAGCCAGAATTCAATCAGGCTCTCCTGTTTCCAGTCTCCATGCAAACATTCCTGGAGAGCTTTCAACAACTGTAAGGGGAAAAAGGAGACTTCGGGGCTTAGGCCAGGTGACAGAATGTGTGGTAAGCACAGGCACTCAAAGGATGGAAGTAAACGTAGATTCTCACAGGTCTCTGTGAATGGGAGAGTAGGTGTAGGTTCCAGGCTTAAAGGAAGATAAATCTGTAAGAAAGCAAAATATTTGAGTTCAAACAGGAAGATGTTTTATAGTCTCAGAAAACAAAATTTGTAAATTATTCTTCATGGTAAGATCCAAATCAACTCCAAAATATTTAGAAGTTACATATGTGATTGTGTCCAGAAAACATAATTGTTTTAAAAATAGAAAGAGCAGTAAGCATTTTCCTTTCATGCTGATCTTGAGAACATGAATTCAATGAAACTGATCCTCCTGCATTCTCTTGTCACCTCTGGTGCTCTCCCTTTAACTTGAAACGCAGTGGGTTTCCTGGATTCTTAGTTATAGGCTTGAGATGCTATATCAACAATCACGATTTAATTCAGTACACAGTTCATGTGATGATGCTGGGCATTTTAAAGGGACACAGAGATATGAGGCATAGCTTCAAGAGGTTTATAATCTCACAGGGAATTTTAAGTTTATGAAACACATAGAGCAAGGTAGAATAAGATAGATACCATTCAAGAGGTTTAAAGAATGATGGGGATACAGTGAACAGACAGACACAATTTTTTGCTTCATGGAGATCAAGAGAAGGATTCACAGGGAAGCTGGCATTTCTGCCAGCTCTGGAAAGATGGGTAAGATGTGTAAGAGATGGAGGTGAGGGGGACCTGGGGGCACATATCAGGATGGGGAGATGTGGAAGCAGCAAAAGGCCCAGCTGTGTTATGTGATGAGACACTGTTCTTCAATGTGTTAAAAATATCACATTGTTGTCCACGGCTCCGGCTTCATGGAAGGATGCAGGCGAATTGGCCCCAATCCTTGCTTTTCTTGTTGGGACCATAAAGTGATATGAGTGACTGTTCCAGCCCCCAATAGAGTACATGCAGAGCCCTCACCTCTCTTGGGTCCTGTGAAGGCGAGGCTGGGTGGAAGAGGATTCCTGCAGCTGAGGAGCCCACCACCCGCCCGAGCTGCAACCGAATCAGCTTGTTAAAGTGCCTACGCATGGTGGGATGTTGGTTTGGGGCAAGGAGGAATCTGCATGTTTAAAACGTTCCCCGAGGGGTTCTGATGCACACTGAAACCCCTTGTTCTGTGAGGGGGTCCTCTGCTCAGACTGCAAATTAGGATCCCTGGAGGGCTTCTAAAAATACTTCTGACCCACACCAGATTAAGTAAACGCAACTATCTGGGGATGTGGTCCAGTTACTGGCTGGTTCTAACATGAAGCTTGCGCGTTTAGTGCTTTACATGAAAAAATGAAAGAGAGAAATTATCACTTCTGTAGATATTAAAGTGAATGTCCAATCCATTTCTTACCCTTGGATTTGGGGGATATATATATACTTGTGGTTTTTTTTGTTTTGTTTTGTTTTTTTTTGTGGTATGCGGGCCTCCTTCTGCTGTGGCCTCTCCCGTTGCGGAGCACAGCCT
>NC_041222.1:76692923-76754866 GCF_002837175.3 Physeter macrocephalus
ACAGGCTCCGGACGCGCAGGCTCAGCGGCCATGGCCCACGGGCCCAGCCGCTCCGCGGCATGTGGGATCCTCCCAGACCGGGGCACGAACCCGGTTCCCCTGCATCGGCAGGCGGACGCGCAACCACTGCGCCACCAGGGAAGCCCTACTTGTGGTTTTAATAGTGACTTCCATTGATAAACCAAATCCAGTAACCCACTGGGGTTTTAGTGCAATAATTCTCACCTGAGGAACTTTTAAGACTCCATCTGCCCTGGCTACCTCCCAGACCAATTAAATAAGGATTTCTGGGGTACAGAACCTTGGTGTCAATGTCTTTAAAACTCCCCAGGTGATCCCAGGGTGCAGGGAGTGTTGAGAACCGCACACAGGTGAAGATGGGCACAGAGGTGTCTCCACAGCTTAGTTCATTTGAGTTTCCCTTCCACTCAGGCAGCTTGGCTACAGTCCCCAGGGCCACTTCTGCCTGTATTATACTGTCATCTCCCTCAAATTCTAGCTTAGCTGAGCGAAGTTGACATTTTCTTATAGAACCTTACAAAATATGGAGGCAAAACCCATCAAGAACCTATCAATAAGGTTGCCAGATTTAGTAAGGAAACACAAGATGCCCAGTTAAATTTGAATTTCAAGTAAATGACAGATGACTTGTTAATTATAATTATGTCCCATGCAATATTTGGGAAATGCTTACACAAGATATTATTTCCTGATTGTCTGAAATGCAAATTTAGCTGGGCATCCTGTATTTATCCAACCTATAGAGGAAATGAAATCAAGTCAAAATGAAATTTTAAATGGCAAGCTTCTGACTTTCCAGTTGATAACAGAACTCCAGGCTAGCAGGCCCTATGGTGCCCTAGAGCTTGCCTCCAGGATAATTAGACTTGAGCCCCAAAGGGTTAGCACTTCTTCACTGAGTGCTAACTTCTGAGCCTCTGTTCACTGAGCATCTTTTCACAGGGTGGGAATGACTTTATATCCCACCTCATGAAGTTAACTCCGAATCACATCTTCCCTTGATTATCAAGGTCAGCCCTTAGCCTGGAGCTTCTAGGAACCCTCGGGTGGCCTATTCATTTTCCGTTTCTTATTTGAGGGAAGTGTTTCATGTGGAGCCAAGATAACACTTGACCTAATCATTCCTGACTCAGGTTACTGGGTCTGTCCACCTGTCAAGCCGTCTGGGACTCCAAAAGCCCACCGATTACAGGTAATAAGAAGGATAACTGTAACATTACGTACAAACCATTACTCACACTCAGCACCAGCTTCACGGGGGTCAGTCTGTGCCTTCACACAAGGCCCCCGGCAGAAGCACTGCATTCTGGTTTAATATTCTGCTGCCAACATTTTTGAAATTCTTAATAACTTATGAACAAGGGGTCCCCATTTCATTTACTATTGGTCACTGCAAATTATGTCACGGGTCCAGCTCATACTACAAAACATAGGCAAAATAGGCTAAGGTTAGTGGCCTTCTTGCGCAGGCATTAATTTATATTCCTTGTAGCAGATATGGACTTAGTCTTCTCTCTTGGGTGAGCACTGTTCCTTTGGCAGGGGAAACCTATAACAACTACTTACGCATTTCTTCCCACTGCTCCAGGCATGCCTGTGTTAAGAAAGACTTGCACAATTCAATCCCAGACATTTTATCTGGGAGCTTGAATTAACCTACATATCTTTTCAAGAGTAGATATCTTTCAGGATGGCATTTAGTAGCTGTCACCATTCATCAATCAGCGATTATTGAGTACCTTGCCCTGTGCAAGGCACCTTTCCTCGCTTGCCCCATCATCATTATCAATCATCACAGTACGCGTATTCAGTGTTCATCTGTGCATGACCTGGCACTGCCAGATGGAGTGTGCTAAGCTATTTTCTGTCAGTGAAACTATCCTGGCTTTGAAAGACAGCCATTGTTGCCTTTGGAACAGTGAGTTTCTCCACATCAAAAAAGAGTGTGTCTGTCAGGTGCCAGAACCATGGGATAACTTTTCTGGCGTTTGCCACCGTGAGATTCAGATAGAGATAACAATTAACCTACAAAAATCCAAAGATGATGCATTAGGTTGGCTACACATCAAAGCTGTCCTCCCCCCACATCCGTTGTGATCATCCTGTTGTAAAATCCTACAAAATCTTTCCTCTTTCCATCAGTGCTGAAGATAGCCGTGTGGGTAATGGCACATAAGGTTGACCTGGGGAAGCCGGCTGGTGGGAAGCGATTCTGAAATCATGTATGTGAAAGTACTTTGAAAAGTATAATGTGCGAAAGCAATGTAAGTCATTGTTCTTCCTATTCATGGCTTATAGAATCTGTTTGGGGCAGTTTCGGAATCTCCCCAGCAATGCTAGCAAATCCTAATCTAATATACAACTCAAAACAATTGACAAGGTGAAACAGCTCCAGAAACATAAGAGACCCTTGTGGTTGAAGTGTAAGACAAGACTTAATGTCTCGGGCTTCCCTGGTGGCGCAGTGGTTGAGAATCTGCCTGCCAATGCAGGGGGCACGGGTTCGAGCCTTGGTCTGGGAGGATCCCACGTGCGGCGGAGCAACTGGGCCCGTGAGCCACAATTGCTGAGCCTGCGCGTCTGGAGCCTGTGCTCCGCAACAAGAGACGCCGCGATGGTGAGAGGCCAACGCACCGCCATGAAGAGTGGCCCCCACTTGCCGCAACTAGAGAAAGCCCTCGCACAGAAACGAAGACCCAACACAGCCATAAATAAATAAAAAAAATTAAAAAAAAAAAGATTTAATGTCTCATGCCGTGTACCAAGGCAGAACGCTGGACCCCATCACATCTTGGGGCCATCCCTGAGCAGAAACCTCAGAGAAACAGAGCTCCTTACCATCTGAGCAAACACCACAGTTCTGCTCTTTGCCAAAACGTTTTGAGTTAGCCTTATGGTGGAAGTAAATTCATTAAAATGTGCCGACAGCTTTTGAGCATTTTATTAATAAAACAGCTACTTTGCAGATATGTAAGGCCAAACATGTTGATATGAGGCAGAAAAGCATCTCTAGGTATACAGAAATGCAAGTCAAGGGCAGCCCTTGCTATGGTCTGTCCTGCCCATTTTTCCCACAGTTGGTTAGAAAACGATGGCTCTGCTGATATTTTTATCCAAGGGAAGTAGCCCTTCAGGGAACTGAAATATCTTGGATCAAGGAACATGCTCTTGGATTGAATTGATTTGAGCAGAATGATTATCAAGAACCCACCAGGGACTTGGAAGCATGTGAATTACTGTGGGAAACAGTGTGATGGGCAAGACAAGTCAATGCCTTCAAGGGACTTGCGTTCTTTTTTTTTTTTTTTTTTTCTGAGAAAGCCATTAATTTATTTTTTAAATTTTTATTGAAATATAGTTGATTTACAGTGTTGTGTTAGTTTCCGGTGTACAGCAAAGTGATTCAGTTATACGCATATATATATAAATATGTATATTCTTTTTCAGATTCTTTTCCATTATAGGTTATTACAAGATATCGAGACTAGTTCCCTGTGCTATACAGTAGGCGCTTGTTGGTTATATATTTTATGTATAGTAGGGTGTATATGTTAATCCCAACAAACTCCTAATTTATCCCTCCCCCTACTTCCCAGGATTTGCATTATAATTGAGAGAAGAAATTGAACACACTGTTGGATTCTACTCGAATGTAATGTGATTCTTTTCTGGCATAATGTAATACTATCGCAGGTTGTACAGGACCACACTTTTTTACCCTTGGAAGGAGATGCTTTGGATTCGGGGATTTCTTAAATTTTAGAAACACAGTATGGTTCCTCCAGTGAATATCACTACCACGTCCAGTGCGACCTGGGGGAGCTCTTTGTAGTCACAATCTGTGATATTTCTTCAGTGAAACTGAGGACTAGTCACACCCACAGGAATAAGTCAAGTCTACAAATAGCCTCATAGCAGTTCAGGTCCGGTTTTAGCACCAAATGAGTTTAACTTTGGGTTTTGGGAACACTTCAGGTTTCAGAAGTGCAGATAATAAATTGGGAACTGTGGTAGAGTGTCCTATAGAATAATGTAATCTCAAATAATTTTGGAATATACAATGACAGAGGTTCCATGAGTGCAGTGTTATTTCCCCAATACCCTGAATAATGTCTGGCACTGAGTAAGCATTCAGTCAATATTTGTTAAGAACATAAAAGCAATAATAAGAAATGTTAACTGTTATTTCATTGAATGTCTATTCCATGTCAGACATAGAGAGCTTCACACCAATGCTGCTAGGTAGGTATTGTTCCTACTATTATCCTTACTTTAGAGATGAGGAAACTGTTTCTAGGAGAAGTCAAGTGACCCGCCGAAGGCAACCTGGGTGGCAGGTGATACAGCTGTGATCCCAACTAGGGGGTATGGCCATGGCAGCTGTGAGCACACATTGGTGTCGGGCTGTCTGGGGTCCAAGTCCTCATCCTACCACTCACTGTCTGTGTGAACTCAAACGAAAGGTTTGAAGTCTCTGTGCCTACATTTCCTCAATCGTAAAATGGGAATAACAATAATACCTACCTTATAGGGTCATTTAGAGATGTATGTAAAGTGCTCAGAAACTGCCTGGAACTAACAGATTCTCAATGAATGTTAGTGAAATCTGAGACATTGGAGGGAGATTTTGTCACCTGGCATTTTGTCCAATGGAATAAAGAGGGCTTTTAGCTATAAAAAGATAAAACTTCAGATAGCTTTTCATACAGGCTAATAATAAAAGAATAACCCCAATGCTACTATAATAAGCTAAGAATCCAGTGATTAAGTCACAAAAGAAAATCTGGTGATCCCCATTTGGTTTAGGTGTTGACAAAATTAAATAACTTGTAAAAATTTCTAGACTGAGAAGGAATACCCCCTTTGTGTGATAAAGGGGCTACATCTGATACGATTACCCTCAGACTGAATGGTGAAATTTCAGTAGCTTTTCCCATTAAAATCTGAAGCAACACAAGAATCTGTACATCATCTCTATGATTTTATCATGTTTGGGAAGTGCTAGCTAATGGAGTGAGACAGCAAATATAAGAGATTTCTTTAAGGAAAAGGGAAAGATACGATATTTATAGATATTGTGAGTGCTTAGAAAATGGTGGAATACCAATTTATAAACCTAGTACTGAATCTAAAGTTTCTATAATCTGGCAGGATACCAGACAGATTATTTAGTAGCTCATCCATAAATTAGCAATAATGTGAGACAATAGAATGGTAAAAAAAAATGTCCCTCAGAGTAGGAAAACAACAACAGCAATCACACCAGAAGATCCAGAACGAAACAGGGACAGAGATAGGGAGGAAGCTGTGTGTATAAAGTTGATACTCTCCATAGAATTTATAATAGAAAAGAAAAAGGAAAAGAAAAGAAAAACTCTAAATGTTCCATAATATGCGAATGATTAATTAAATGATGGTGAAATTCCAAAGATAGTAAGATAAATTATGTGCTCCCAATGTAAAGTCAAAAGTTTAGAATATTCAACTGTATTCTATATGGATCCTGATTTCAAACTTATTTTTAACACGGAAAAAATGAGATAAAAGCATCAGAACGTTAATCATTATGAGATGTGGGATTATAGGTGCTTTCTATTCCCTTTTTTATACTTTCTGCACTTTTCAACGTTTCTACAAAAGGCAAGCACATGTTTTATAATGCCATAAGTTATTCAAAAGCTTTTAAGGAAAAAATTAATCCCACAGGAGTGAGTTCACCTACCTAGTGTTACTTTTCTTCCCATAACATATACTATTTTGTGAAATTTTATTGCTGATATAGAATTTAAAGTAAAATAAATAATGGCGTATTTACTGAAAATAGCCAGATCTT
Organism: Physeter macrocephalus; assembly: GCF_002837175.3. NCBI lineage: Eukaryota > Metazoa > Chordata > Mammalia > Artiodactyla > Physeteridae > Physeter > Physeter macrocephalus. The sequence goes on from NC_041222.1 coordinate 76,698,778, forward strand.
GTGTTTAAAATATAGAACAATACTAGTTACCTTGTGCTTCATTGATTAAAAATAATTGAAATTCTGCACAGAAGCTTTAATGATTTGTTTTTCATAATGTCTTCCTACAAGACTTGGATTCAATTTCTGGAACAAAGAAAACAAGATGTACAAGATGGCCCTGGAAGGTGAAACATCTATTTCATTAACTCTTAGAAAAAATAAATTACCTCACTTCCTTTATTACTGTAGTAATTAACCCACATTTGTACTGATTCTGACGAATGCTATGTATTATTTATTACTCTCCATTTGTGGTTTGGTGGTCAACCTAATGGGTATTTTTTATTTTTGTGTGTGAAACATTGAGGTAGTTCTCATCTTCTCTTCTGACAACTTCTCACCAGAAGAGTCAAAATATACTTTTAAAAAACCTGAAACAATATAGATCACAGGTGAGCACAAATTTTAATTTAACTTCCTTTGGCCTCTATTTTATCTTATCCGCTTTAGTAAATATGTAATATGGACGGATTACATGAGACCCCCAGTTCTTTGCACAGAGGTTAGCACATAATAGTTGTTCACTATAGGTTTGTGGGTTGGATGGAAATGAGAATAAAACCTGGTACTTCAAACTACTGTCCCCACAATCTCCTTTCACTGGGACACGTCCCTCCCCCAGCAGGGTCTCGGCAGAGTTTGGCCCTCATCTGAAGGGCCAAAAAGAAAGATCCAGAGCAGAGGTGGTCTCCTTCATCTGGACAACACCAAACATTTTCGGAGTGCTTGCTCCATGCCTGGCTCTGTGCTGAACTTGGCCAAGCGTGAGCTTTTCTGATGTGGAGCTGATTTCGGAGCCCAGAGCCAGCACAGAACAGGCTGTTCCCTCTCCAGGCCAGGCCCCAGCGTGCCTGTGGCTTTTCTCAGCTTTGCTGCCCGGGAGTCCCGCCGCCACCTTCCCCCTAATCCCTACAAACCGGCAGTGTGTGAGGAGGCTGCCAGCACGTCAAGCGGGTCCGCAAAATGCAGACAAATTGCTGCTCTTTATTAGAGGTCCGGACGAAGGATTTGGGGAAGCTCTGAACTACAGGGTGTTGGGTTTCTCGGTTCCTTTTTCTCAAGCTCAACTTTCATAAATTCCGTGTTTTGAGTGCTGTGTTTTGCCACCAATGTCCCTCCTTCTCTCCCTCCCTTCTCCCCTCCCTTCCTGAAGACTTTAGAAATAAAATAAGATCTCTTTATTGATTATTCTCACTGATTAGGAAAAATACACAGCCTGTTTGGTCCTTTGTGCAAAACGTGCCATCTGTCCTGCTCTCCTGGGGACATTTCCCTGACCTTGTCATTACCAACCTCTCCGTAATCTCAAGAACCTCTCTCCCCGATCCCGTTTCCAGCTCACTCTCTGCCATGGGCCAACAGTCCTTCAACCTCCCCAGACCACAAACACTGACGCCCACTCTGTCTCTGTCTCCATCTCTCTCTTCCCTGATCTCCCTCCTATTCTACCTGGCCTCCCAAATCATCTTGCTCTTCAGAGCCCACCCTGGGCACACTCTTTCCCCACGACCTTGTATATGTCATTTCCTCTTTCTGGAGTGCTCTCCTTATCTCCTTCAGATCCTTGCTCAGATATCACCCCTGGGAGACCTTCCCTAACCATTTATCAAATTGCGGTACTTATTCCTGCTTGATGGTCGCTGTCCCTCTTCCTTCCCTTACTTGTCTCTGGAGCACTAATCACTAGCAGACATGCTACACATTCAGATATGTTGCATCTTATAGACAAAACATTAAAGCAACAGGCAGAATTATTAATCCTTTTCCCCCAAATTTGATGTCCCAGCCAATGTGGGTGACTTTGGAATCCCACCTCTCCTCCTGTTTCCATTTCCATCCACCCTTGCATGCCACTGCAGCTCTTAAGCACAGTAAGGGACTAAGTAATCTTAGTCTGGGTGTTGACATACTTGGGGATGGCGTTCTGTTCCATGTGAAGAGGTCCTGGGCTTCTTTGATCAACAGCAGTGGCCTCATAGCCCATCACCCTCCTGATTCAAGTCTTGCCCTCTTGTAAATCATTTTTCCCATGACTGCCAGGGTTATCTTCATAAACATATGTTTACATTATCTGAGGGTAAGAACTGTTTTTCAGGCACTGTGTGTGAATGCCATCCTCATCGTGGATGAATTAATAAAATCAGCTCTGAGCTCAAAGGAAGACCCTTGGCCAAAGTTGTCGATTTGCGTCTGGACTTTCCCTCCACTCCAGGACTGCTGGTATCTGACTGAGTTCCCGGGGCTGGGACTCCAACTTGTCCTCTCCTTGTCATCCACTCAGTGCTGCTTCACTTGTCACAATGTGTGTCAGGAAGTGACCTGCATGCCCGTGGGAACCTTCCCTCTCCCTGGGCCCCTGATTTCTGCAAAAGATTGGGGTTTTCCTCTGTATGAGAATTGGAACCTCACTTTGTCCACAGTCTGGCAGCACTGATGAGAATCCTCCATTCTTTAGGTTAAATTTGGGGAGAGCTAGACTTTGTTGAACATCTGGGAAAACAGCTGGACAGACAAGTTCTAGACCCACTACTAGAGCCAACTTAAAGGCCTTAGGAGACCTTAGACTGTGAACACCCAGTTTTCCAGAAGTTTACGAGAGACCATGAGTATGTGCGGAGAAGTATGAGAGAGGGTACGTACTTAGATGACTCCCCAAATTAGCACTGTGACCCAGCCTTTCTGACTAATTATTTTTTTTAATGTTTATTTATTTATTTATTTATTTTTGGCTGCGTTTGGTCTTCCTTGCTGTGCGCAGGCTTTCTCTAGTTGCGGCGAGAGGGGGATACTCTTCCTTACAGTGCGCGGGCTTCTCATCACGGTAGCTTCTCTTGTTGCACAGCATGGGCTTTAGGCGCACGGGCTTCAGTAGTTGTGGCTTGAGGGCTCTAGAGTGCAGGTTCAGTAGTTGTGGCACATGGGCTTAGTTGCTCCACGGCATGTGGGATCTTCCTGGACCAGGGCTCGAACCCATGTCCCCTGTATTGGCAGGAGGATTCTTAACCACTGTGCCACCAGGGAAGTCCCTGACTAATTCTTGACTATACATTTCCTCTGCTCCATTTCCCATCTGTATGATCCAAAGATTACTGAATTCCTCTGCATCTTAGGAATGGGGATAATAATACCTGCTTGATGGTGTAATGGTGAGGATCCAATAATAAGATGCCTAGTACATAGGAAGAACTCAGGAAATGCTAGTCCTTCCCATAATAATGCACACTTTTAGTTGATGGGTTCTCTGGGTCTACAATAGCTGAGCAGTTCTTATACCTGAAGGTGTTCAGAAAGGCTTGTAAAGCAGATAAACCTTGATTCTTGTAGCCCTCACCCCCCTCTCAGAGCCTCCTCTCCCAGTACAGGATTCTACCAGCCCCCAGGAAGTCTCCAAAGCTTCAGGATTTTCTTATTTATATTGAAGTATAGTTGATTTAAATATTGTGCTAGTTTCAGGTGTACAGCAAAGTGATTCAGTTATACATATATATATTTTTTCAGATTATTTTCCATTATAGGTTATTATAAGATATTGAATATTGTTCCCTGTGTTATACAGTAAATCCTTGTTGCTTCTCTATTTTATGTATAGTAGTTTGTATCTGTTAATCCCATGCTCCTAATTTATCCCTCTCCCCTTTCCCCTTTGGTAAACATAAGTTTGTTTTCTATGTCTGCAAGTCTGTTTCTGTTTTGTATATAGATTCATTTGTATTATTTTTTAGATTTCACATATAAGTGATATCATATAATATTTGTCTTTCTCTGTCTGACTTACTTCACTTAGTAGGATAATCTCTAGGTCTATCCATGTTACTGTAAATGGTATTATTTCATTCTTTTTTTATGGCTGAGTAATATTCCATTGTATATATACGTCTTCTTAAACCAGTCATCTGTTGATGGGCATTTGGGTTGTTTCCTTGTCTTGGCTATTGTACATAGTTGTTTTTCACTTTCCTTCACGTAAGGTGGCTGCCCACTGTCCTTCATTCCTCAGGGCTCTACTGACAGGTTGGCCAGCACCTCAGTCAAACAGTGCTTGGTCTTCATGGCTATGCTGGTTTGATGTGTTCTCATTGCCAGGGATGGTTGCATTTTCCAAGGTGGTTTTTGAAGGCTGAGAGCTAGAGCTCAAAGGCGTGGACCTCTACTGAGGGCCACATGCAGCCTGGCCCTGCCCTGAGTTGAACAACTCCAGGGGCACCAGTGAGGGGGTGTGCAATGCATCAGCCCTGTGTGTGCCTGTTGCAGGGCAGGGGGAGCTGTACGCCATGCACTGTGTATCAATAAAACCCTTGAAAAATTAGAGGCTTCTCAAAGGTGTATAATCTAGTCGAGGACTTGGTTAGATATGTGAAAAGATTGTTATAATGCATAGTTTTAATGAAGATCTGCAAAGGGTATCATGTGAGCAGAGAAGAGACACGTTTAGCCCAGTCTGAAGTGGTCAGGAAGGCATCCTGAAGGAGGTGAACCTCGAGTAGTAAAGGATGCATAGGAAAAAACTAGGGAAAGGACTGGAGTTAGCAAAGACATAGAGTCAAGACACAGACAAGACACAGCACAATTTAAGCACAGAGCTACCAATCACTACCTCAGTTGCTAGGCCTTAAGATGAGAGAAAGGGACTGGAAGAGAGAAGTCTGGAAAGGAACTTGAAGCCAAGACCCAGATTAGGACTTTGGGTTGTAAGGCAGTGACGTGGAGCCCTCAATTATGTGGACGAAAAGAAGAGGATCTGCACATTTTAGCAAGTTCTGTCCAGCTATAGCATGGAGGATGGACCTAAGGAGGGCAAAAGAAAGGCAGGAGGCTGCAGTAGGCCAAGGTAGCAGCTGTCATGAAAGCTGGAGAGGCCTGGACCAGAGCAGCAGCCATTGCCTTTTCAGCTAGCATTAGTCCGGCCATAGATGGTCCACTATTTGGAAGAAAAGCAATAGGCTCTATGTTTATAAGTGTAGCCTGTCATAGAATGTCAGAGAACTTTCATAAAGGAGGTAAAATGAAGAAGCAGACAATGGACTCCCTGATATTCTTCTCTTATTACATTTCCTGATGGTTCTGGGTAACATGTACATGTCCTGTCTTTGGTCTTTGCCTGTTTGCTAGAAACACCTGACATTTCTGAAGGGGAACTAAGACAAGCAGTTACTGTTAGAAGCTATAAAGTGTTACAGAATGCTGAGGGATGTGCTGTTATTTGTTTCTGCCCATGACAGAAAGGGAAACCTTCCTGAAAAAGGTTTTTACAATTTCCTGGGTTGAAAAAACCCAAGGAAGACTAGTAACCAACCACTAATGGGGGAAGGGATGTCTCATTCTATATAATTCTCAACCTAGCTGCTAGACTTTCTTCTTGCTAACTTCCATATTTGAGAATGCTTAATTGTGTAGAACCAAGCTTCCAAGCTCAAGGATTCAATGTTAATGGCAATTTAATCAGCTGGCTTAACAGTTAAGCCTGCCGTGGACACTTAAATCTTGGAAAGTACATTGTCTCATATTTTAATAATTTTAAAAACGATCTGAGAAATGGACCCTCACAGACAGACCTCTCATCTTCCTCTCCATCTGATCAATAGAATGCAGTTTTTCCAAGCAAAAGCTGTATTATAAATCATTTTAAAAGAAAAGAGTGTAAATTTAATTTTAAGCTCAACAGTTTTTTCTTTTATAAGCAGTTCACTCTTCATGCTTCTTTATTTTCCTCACCAGCATCTTTCACTTTAGTGCTTTAGAGAAGGAGTATTTTATTGCGCAAGTCTTCACCAACATGGAGGCCTACAAGCAGTTATAAAGAGTGGGTTTAGATCATATATATTAAAAATGATAAATCATTTTCCAGCCTTCCATAACATTTTATTTTCTCTGCATCTTTACCTCTTTCTGACTCATGTACCTGGGCTGATTAATGCCCCATCTCCCCTGTTACACTTTAATCCAGGGCCTGCGTTTTATTCACCTGCCAGTAGTGATCACCAATAAATTCATCATGCAGGCTGCTGCCAGCGTAAAAATACCCATCAAAAAGCAGGCAATTCTGAGTCTCCATTTATCTGGTACCCTCAAGACTCACATGGTTCCACAATTGGAGCTGCAATTGCTCATTTCTTCATAGGCATGGGCTGGGAAAATGAGAGAAGGCTAATTAATGCATTCAAGGGATCCCATTGAATCAGCAAGCCCCTTAAAGGCACAACAGACACAAATAGGCAGCTGCAGCTTGCTGGAATTCAAAACAACAACAAAAGAGCTAGTTAAATATTTGAATAGCTGAAGTATATGTCTATTCATTCCCATGGAAATTGCTAAAATAGGCTATCCCCCCATCTCCTGAGGAGTCAAAGTCATTGAAATCCCAAAGCTTTTCATCCTGTCAAATAAGCCTTTGAAGAGCAGGACATTTACATCTCCATAACAGGACAATTCAACATTAGTGGTAATAAAACTTGGGGGCGTGGAAGGACTCTAGAATATGGTACCCATTTACTCCAGCCTCTGGGGACACAGGAGTGACTTATTGACAATAAGACTACTCTTTTGCCCCATCCCTGTATTAGTTTGGCATCTTACAGTTGCAGATGTCTCGAACAATAAATATACCATCCAGGAGTAAATACCAAGCTCTGGATATGGCTTGATGCAAGGCCCAAACACTGTGGCTCTCTTCTCTTGGTTTGGCTTGACTTGGAGACAAACTTTTCTCTCATGGTTGCAGCAAAGATGAGTTCCATTCGGTCCTGATGCTAATCCTCCCAGATGTCCATCCAGCAGGAAAGAAAACATCACTTACGTCAACCTTTGTGCACACATCCCAGGCTTGGTTTTGATCAGACTAACTTTAGTCACATGCCGATTCTTAAGCCACGCTGTGGGCAGGGAATGGAATTATGCTGAATTTTTATGCCTAAGCCATTTGTTCCATCTTGAATCACATTGGCTGTCTGGGAGTAGGTGGATAACCAAATGAAAATAATGATCAGTGAGCAGGAGGAAGTGGATACAGGGTGGCAATCCAAACAGTGATGACAACAACAAATAAACAAAATTAACAAATAAACAAACTAGAATATTCTGCTCAGGACACCGTAACACAATATCACTGATTGGGTGGCTTAACAACAAATATTTACTTTCTCACAGTTCTGGAGCCTAGAAGTCTAAGATCAGGTGCAGCCAGTAAGGCTCCTGGTGAGGGCCTTCTTCCTGGCTTGCAGACAGCCACCTTCTCACTGTGTCCTCACATGGCCTTTTCTCTGTGGCTCGTGGAGAAAGGAAGAGAGGACACCAATCCTATGAGATTAAACCCCCACCCTTATGGCCTCATTTAACCTTAGTTACCTCCTTAAAGGCCCAAATACAGCTATATTGGGAACTAGGTCTTCAGCATATGAATTTTGGGGATATAAATTCAGTGTGGAACACAAGCAACAGTGATAACCCCCAGCCGTGCATCTCTAATTAATCCTGTTTTAGGTGGGCTTTTATCCACCAGGAGTCAATCGTTTTTATGATTTTATAGTCTGAGTGTAAATGTGCTTAGGTAGCTTCTAATGGATACTGTGAGGAACACCCAGCCATGCATTCAATCAGGTTGCATCTACTTAACGACCATGAATTAAGGGACCAAGGAGGTTCCTGGAGACTGACATTTAGTTCTGATTCTAGGACTATGAAAAAGTTTGAGAATCACCAGAAAAGAGACCTTGTGCCTTTTTGGAACTCATCTTTCAGAAGTGCCTTTAGTGAAAAGTTATGAGCTCCATAATAAAGGTGGAGACTTGAGACTACAGAATCAGACCCCCTGACATTTTGAATAATAGTGATGTGGTCCAGCTTAATCGCCCACATGTTCTATCAGATCTGGCTGCAAATGATCTTTGGATGTTAAAATTTCCTCTCAAATAATGAAGATTTCCATAGTTTGAAGACTCTGCTACATTAATTAAAGATAATTCCCTAAGACGAGCTCTGAAAATGTGATAAACAGGAACAGTATCTTTGCAAAGAAGGCATGGCTTTCTAAGGGAATTGCTTGCAAGGTTACAACTCTGATTTCTTAATGTGAGTTACAAAGAGCTTTTAAAAACTTCTTGTATTACTTTATCATGAATATTTATACATTATGTATTTATGCACACACCTGCATATGCTTTAGAGAGTACATGTGTGAGCATATATTCTCTTAACCGTACATGTCAGTCTTTTTATAACATAAAAGCCTGATATTTTTATAGGTAAGATTACCTTCTAGTAAGGTTCACTTGGAACTTCACTGTTGTATCAGTCAGAATAGGCTAGGTTACGTTGCAGAAACAAATAACCCTTAAGACAGAGAAGATTATTTCTCCTCATGCTCCATGTACAACACAGTTTGTCCAAACATGAGGCTTCATGGTTCACGATGATAGGATGAAGAGGAAGTGGAAAACCTACTACTAACTATTAAGTCTTCTGCCCAGGAGTAACACATGTCATTTCTGCTCCTTTTTCACTGGCAAATGCAAGCAATGTGGATGGTGATGGTAGTGGTGGACGGTGGTTTCCAATCCTCTGCTGGGCCAGGAAGGAGAGGGGGCAGTGTGGTGTTTAACACAATCGGGATGTCACACCAAATTGGGCTCGTGATCGAAGAATTCAAAGGTGAAAAGTTGGAATTTGTTCACCTATTCATTCAATACATCTTTACTGAGCACCTAAAATGCACCAGGCACTGTGCTCAATGCTAGAAGTACAATGGGGAGACAAGATAGAAATATTTTTGTTACTCGTAGAGAACTTCCAGTGGGGAGAGGTTACAAGTAAGTAGATAGTTAAAATTCAGAGTGAGATGAGCTATGGCAGGCAAAGAACAGTGTGCCTTGGAAATACAGAAAACAGTAGTCGGCATAATGAAGGCTCCTACTGTTGTCTATTTCTTGCTTTCCAACTCAGTTCCTACTATTTTTGTGGGCATCTCATGCCCTGTTATCAAATCATTCTACTTGGACCCAATCAGCAATTGAAGTATTTGCTAAGTAGCTACCACGTGTAAAGTATCCTGCTTGACACTGTTGTAACTGTTAGGAAGCTTATGGAAGAGGGTGAATAAGAAGATTTCTATTTAACTCAGAGTGCTTAAAACCTAATAGGAGCAATAAGACTGTATAAATATTAATACAGCAGAGAATGTGGTATTTATTGTGAGACGAACCATCTAAATGTCAATGGGGGTATTTCTGATTTGGGGAATGGAGAAATGCTCATAATGAAGTGAATTTTAAGGTGGATTTTGTTGAATAAAGGGATTTAATGATAAAAAATTGAGGTTGAAGGTTACATTTCAGTAGGAAAAATCAGCTGGTGCAAAGACACAACATTTGGAAGCTCTGCATTTGCAGGGACTGTGGTTACTTTATTCTTTATTACATCCCCAGCACTGTCTTGTGTCTTGTATCTATCAGGTGGTCAAAGAATAGTTTTTCAATGAATTAATGAAGAAATAGAAAAATAAGGCATGCTCATTTAAGGAATGCAAACTAACAGTTTAACTGAAAGCTGCGGTATTTTAAGGCAAGTCATAAGTGATAAAGCTGGGGCCGGGTCAAGGTTTTGAATGCCATTGAAAATTTTCCTTACCCTTATGTTTATATAATACCAGAGTTTATGGAGGTGTCACAGACACATCGGTCCATTGATCCTAAAACAGCCCCTTCAGGTGGGCAGGGTGGTAATTATTGCTCTGAGGAAGGACTCTTAGAGAGACCAAGTCACTGTGGGGTGTCTGTCAGGAAGTGGAGGATCCAAGACTCGAACCCAAGACTTGGAGTCCACATGCAATTCCCATCCCTTCATACTGCATTGCCTATCTGTTCTGGATCAGAACAGCACTTTTTGGTGTTTGGGAGCAGCAGAAATGACAATATCATAGATGTTTCTTGCAATATATGGGAAACTGAGGGAGAGGGACCAGTGATAAGAACATCGGAATAACATGAGAGAAGACTAAACTCCTGTAGTAGCAGTGAGCTTAGACAGGCTAGGATTTCTTTTTAACAGAGCTACAAGATTTGGGGATAAATTCCACCTCTGCTGGGCTATGGCTTAGGCCAGTGTTTCTTAGTGTCGGCACGATGAATGTTTTGGGACTTAAGTTCTTTGTTGTGTGGGGACTGGCCTGTGTATTGGTGGCTGTTTATCAGCATCCCTGGCCTCTACCCATCACATGCTAGGAGCACAGCCTCTGCCTCACCCCTCCCATGGTGACAACCCCAAATATCTCCAGACATTGCCAAACTTCCCCTGGGAGGCAAAAGTCATCCCTATTCAAGACCACTGACCTAGCCAGTCAATTTTGATTTGTTTCCAGAAAAGCAGTGGATCTTAAAGAGCACATTGGGCATTTAGTGGGAAAAGGAAAGAAATGCGGTTTCACCTTATGGATTTGGGTTTCCTCCACTGACAGTGTGTAAACCACCTCCAGTGATATTAAGTAGGAAGTGGATGGCCGATAGTTAATTCATATGACTGGTGCTGCATTTTCGACAATGAGTTTTCACTTTGTTCTGTTTATGGTCATTTTATTCAACTATTTGTATTCAGCACCCAGCTTTATAAGTGTATATAATCCTATTATGTTCTATTCCATTATGGGAGCTTCCTAATAGAAGAGCACAAAGTAATAAAATTAAATGAACATCTTAGCTATTGTGTCAGCCTCACACATTTCCTGACCTTGGCTGGATTTAAGAGTGTTGGCCGGGGGGTGGGAGGAAGGTTGACAATGGGTCACTGGAAAGAAAGACAAAGGTGCATGAAGCAGGTCACCACATTCCAAGACTGGAGAGAAGAATTTGGATACAACTGAAAATATTTTAAAGTGAGATGGCTAGAAATGTTGCCATCCTCCTACTCCTTCCAAAATTCCATAATAGAACCACAAAAAAAAATCCTACATGGTGCTTTGCATTAGCTGCAGCAAATGTTGGTTTAGAGGAACTTAAAAAAGAATTTGCATGTTATATATATATATATATATATATATATGCATAAATATGAATATAACTATGACTTTACAGCAGCAATTACAAAAGCATTTTCAAATGCATGTCATGTGGTGACAGTCCTTGTGCAAGGAAGAGCAGAGAGCACATTTTGACCTCACTCGGTGACTGGGCACAAGAGACAGGTCTGAGCAAGTCAGTTCAGGTCTCTGAGTCATTGTTTAGGTTTTCCATGGAAATGAAAGCTCAGGGGAATTTGACATAGTGTTTACCAGCCTCTCTGGGTTTGTTACTCTCTTTGAGGGCCACTAATATCACTTCTCAGATGATGAGTATCAGCCAATTTCCCTCCCAAAAGACTTGCTCTGAGTGCTTACCAGTGTTGCTTTGCAGAGAGATGGGGGCTTGGGGATGAGTCTCAGGCAGTCATTCCCTCAATGTGAAGACAGTATTAGGGAAATTTTGTGTGTGTACAACCAGACATCACCTGTCTTCCCTGCAGGGAGCTTGTGACAGCTGAAAAAAATTGTTTATAGAGTGTTTTGAGCTCTCACTGGGGTGGTGCCACAGAGGCAAAGCTTTGATATGCCTCTTTCATCTCTTTCAACTATTATTAGTAAACAGAGGCTGCCTCTGCCTTTCTCAAAGTCCCAAGTTTAAAACTAACCATTAGGAGTCCCAGGTTCCATTTTTTACCCACTCAGAGAAGATCGTGTGACCTCCTTTGTTAAAGAAAAAGCCTTCAGAATTTACAATAGATTAAAAAAAAATCCAACACTCTGTACTGTTTAACTGTGAATGACTAAGATGTAGACCAAATGAATTTTCTTTGAAATATTCCACACGTTCAAATGAAAGAGGCAAGTAGTTGGCAACATTTTGTCCTCAAAATTAAATGTTTGAAATATGGGAAGGGGACAGTTTTCCACGTTCCGAGCAAGTCTATTTCATCTACTCCCACTTGAGGCTTCTGAACTTTGTCTGTAGGATTTAAAAATCATTTGAGTCTGATTTTATTTTTTTAATGCTGCAATAGAAGCTGACCAATTTTCCCTAATTAAAGTAACATCTAATCTCTAGTAAGTGTCCTAGCATCTAGCAAGTAATCAATAAGTACTGTTTTTCAAAAATTGCTTTTGCAGAGCACAGGCCCTTCTTGCAAGATGAGGAAATAGTGACCCCAAAGCATCTGAGTAGGAGGAAATCTAGGCCAGTTGACTGAGTGCTTTTCTTTAAATTGCACATGATCTCACATTCCCAAAATACCCATGCTCAGGAAAGCTATAGAAGAAGGCCATGTGGCAATTTATTCCCAGTCATATGTGCCTGATGGTTAGTGCTATAGACTGCTAGGGCTCAAACGGGTCTTCGATGCCACTTCTCAACCTCTGTCTTCATGGAGTAGGAAGCAGAGCCTATGAGGGAGGGAAATGACTCACCCAAGGTCATGCAGTTCATTTCTTACAGCATCTAGAGAGACCCCGCTCCTGACATCTGATCCAGCATCTTTATTCCACACTCCTGCCTAGAATGCTGGGTTCTGGGTATTGTTCACTTTTAAATACTGTCTACCATGAGATTCCATGGAAGGGCCATAAATGATTCAAGAGGGCAGCAAATATGCTTGCAAAATATTGTGGTTTTTACGTCGAGTGTGTAATTTGCATGTTGGTATTTTCATTACACTTGCTGTACTTCATATTGTTATGCTTTTAAAAATGGTTGTTCTCATGCATTCATTCAACAAGTATTTATCGAGGGTCTGTACTAGGCACTGAAGGTGGCGGTGAACTACATAGACAAGATCCCTGTAGCAAATCCTGTTGGTGCCCCACCAGGTCCTCCCAAGTCCCATCATCCCCATGCCGGCCTCCGTGCTGACCCCCAGTGTCCTGCTGCAAACACCCGGGAATCTACCCCAGTGCTCTTTCTTAGCAGAATGACAGGTGGTAGTTGGAAGGTAAATGACCCAACTTCCTCATGTTTTGCATGGGAAAACTCTGAGATGCATTCTACACCCTGTCCCCAAGCACCCCAGGGATTTGAACTCTAGTTGTCCACAGTGTAACCCGCTGGATAACGCATCCACTGCAGGCTTCCCTCACTCCCTGTGTCACCGGCTCACTCCCCCTCTAGTTTTCCTGGATCCCTTCCTACTAAACTGCCTTCACTTGAATCCTTGTGTCAGAGTCTGTTTCCAGTGGGGGTGCGGGGGCTGAGCCTCTTCTAAGACAGACACTGACTGGAGCTCAAGTTCTAGTAAAGGATACAGACAAGAAATAATACCTGAAGTGAGTCAGGTCCTTCCTTTGTACATACTGAGAAGGAGGAGATGATAGTTAGTGAGAGGGGCTGAGAGAGGCTCGGGTTAGTGGTGAGGTCGGGGCTCCTCTGGGGTGTGATAGCTGCCCTGAAACCCGAAGGATGAGAGGTGGTGGTTAGGCCTGAGAAGAGCCCGAACAGAGGATTCTGGAAGGAGGCAAGGAAACGTTCAGTGTGAGCAGGAACAGGAAAGAGACTGTTGTGGTCGTTTCACAGGAGATGGGGGTGGGGGGGCGGGGTAGGCTGGGGGAGGCCACGTCGTACGGGACTCTAGTCGTCATCAGGAGTTTATACTAGATGCAGGGAGAAACCTTTAAATGATGTTAAGCAGGGGAATGCAATCATCTGACTGAACCTGAAAAGAATTACCCCAGCAGCTCTGCAGAGAAGAGATTCCGGGGAGGCAAGAACAGAGCAGGAGATGAACGAGAAGGTTGTTATAGAAGTTTAGGTGAGAGATGATAGATGGTTATCAGCACCCAGGTTCAAGTGTTGATAGGGAATATAATCAAATAGAATTGAAATGCAGAGTACCTATGCATTGATATCTTTGTCTCTGAAACCATTTGTGTGTATTTCAGGGGTTCTTAGCATTTTGCAATGAAGTAGCTTTGGAAAATCTAATGAAATCTGTGGATTTTCACACTGTGGGTTTAAAAATGCAGATATACATGGACCACAATTAGGAACTTGTGATGGGGGACTTAGAGGTTATGGAGTCAGTTAATTTCTATGTGTACATGTGTGTATATCTTTCCCTTTGTATCCGTTAGGATAGGCTCTCTACCATAGTAAAAAAGTCCTGAAGTGGAAAATGGTTCAAACACAAGAGTTTATTTCTTGCATATGGATGAAAGTTGGAGGATAGATAGCTCAGCTTCATTGGACCTCAGGTAGAAGAACTCGGTTTCTACACTGTCTGCATTCACCAGACAATACTGGGAGAATGAGCAGAGAATTTCTTTGCTATCTTCAAGTCATAACTTCCAAGTTTACCATAATCATTGTCTTCAGTCTTCCTTCTGGACAAGTAGAAGGGGAAAGAGCGTGGGGTAGCATACATTTATAAGTCATCCAGCCCAGAAGTGGTACTCAGTGCTCTGCACACCTTCCATTGGCTGGAATTTAATAGTATGGCCACGACTAACTGCAGGAAGGGCTGGAAAATGTAGTCTAGCTGTGGGCCCAGGGAAAAAGAGGGAAATACAGACTTCAGAGAGCAGCTAGCAGTTTCAGCCACAAAACACATATTTCTCTTTAAATTTGTCACATTGGAGGTCTTCAGTGTTCCTTTTCTTAAGAACAGTGGACATAACTCACATTGGAAGTTTGAGGGAAGGGAAAGGATGGAGCCAATGAAGGCTGGTCAGGAGAAATCCAGGACCCTTTTGAACGGTGATTTCGGGAACTAGTTTAACTCAAAGTGAGCCCTCTTCCTGGTCTGTGGAGATGGGACTTAAATATAAAGGTTGTGTCCTTAAAATTGAAGTGGAAACTTGGCCCCAACTACACTATTCTGTGCCCTGAGGAACTGGAATTAATTTGAAGCAAACTATTACTCACTCTGATTATGTGTCAGTTGGAAAGAGAGATGATTCTGTTCTCCACAAAGCGGTCCTTTGCATTCATTTCCTTTCCACTGCAATGACCAGTCATCCTACTTCTTTGTGTGAGGTAACAGGCAGTCGGCTGCTCACCCAAGCACTTATGGAGTCTACTCTGGGCTCAACACTTTTCCTGCAGCAAGGAGCCCACAGCTCCTCTCTTATGTGTCCTTCGGGGAGTGTGCCACACCCTCTCCCCGAAGGAGAGGAAGAAGAAGTTGGAGGTGAAGTGCATTTCTATCAGTGAATCATATTCTCGCATTAGCTTCCATCATTAGAGATGCTTTTCTTGGGGGCAGAGGGTGATGAGTTTTGCCTTAAAATATAAAGAAATTTCATTAATAAAAAATATATATATATATAAAGAAACTTCAATTGAGAACACAGCAAATTTTAATTCCTCCAGAGTTAGAAGAGCTGCTTTTCCTTCTAATATACAAAAACATTTTTTTTCTGAAACTTACAAAAAAAAATCCAGAAACGGCATTCTCTTGAGATCAGAGCCCTTCTAAAAATCACATTTAGTGTTTGTACCATTCAGCACCACAGGGAAGATTAAATTTCTTCCACGTTGCCTGTTTCTCGCTCTTTCCTCTGATTCTCTCCTTTGCATCATAAATATTCCTTTTCAACCCCCTAAATTTTAGTGATTTCCTCTGAGAGACATTTGAAAAGGAATCTTTATTGCTATTTATTTTATTTAGAGTCCCATTTTAGAGCTGTTAATGTGTTAATATGCTATTTTCTTTTCTACATTCCTCTTCTCTGGATGGGGAAGATTGAACTTTCTTCAAGAAGAGATGGATTTAATTGGTTAATTTCATAATTTCGACTCTTTGTTGGTCTACATTCCAAAAGAAGGAGTTCCTTTAAGCTCGCTGCAACTACATTTGCTTTTGAAGGAGCCCTTTATGTTGCAGTGAATAAAGTGTCTCTTATTAAGTAGAAAATAAATGAATCTTTGGCAGGACTCTTCTCCCAATGGGTGAAACATCACAGGAAATTGAGAAATTGTTTCTCTTTGGCCTTATGGGAAATTTTTGTGGGTGAAATTTAGTACCACGGTTTTAAGACTGCTGCTTAAATTCATCAAGAAAAAGTCGAACAAGGGACAGTTTTTGGAAGGGAGACGTATCAATGTGATGATGCTCTGCCTAATCTGTTAAATTTTCCAAGAACTCTGGCGTATGGTCAAGAAGATTATAGTCTCTCTTACATAATAATTGTGTTACGGTTAAAAAGAACTTAGAAGTGTTTTAGCAATTTAGGAATAAGTTTGTCAAAAGTTAGCCTCATTGGATATCCTTTTATTTGTACCTACAAAAAAGGGTGTTTTTTTACATGTCCAAGAAGAAATGTGTCCCAGCTGCAGCATCCAGCTTCTGTTCTCAGTTGGACTCTGGGCTCCTCTTAAACTTGAGCAGATCCACTTGGGACACTAGACCTGGGTTCTGAGCTCCAGACCTGAGCCCCAGACACTGGATGTCTCCCTCTGAGGCTTTCTGCACAGTCACCTTATTTGGGAATTATGGCCCACACCCATGCTGTGAGTTGAACCCCTTGCCTATTTTCCTGCCAGGTTCCTTGCAGACATTGGGTAGCATCACCATGTGTCTTGTAGTCTAAACCCAAGAATGTCCCTGTTCATTTCCGATACTCCCCTCAACTTGCAATCGATCGCCAAGTCCTCTTGATTCTCCTAAAGAGGCCGGACAGCCCTCCCCTCCTCGTCCCTGCCCCACCTCCCCACTACCTGGCTCAGGTCACAATTCTCTCAGGCCCTGATTTCTCCAGCAGCCTCTTCGACCAGTCTCTTGCCCTCAGTCTTTCCGTTACATCATCCTGTTTCCATCCTGCAACCACTTTCTAAAATTAACTGTGATTATGTTCCTTCCTGGCCTGAAGTTGGTTGGTTGGTTTCCTTCTAGGGCCTACCTGCAATTTTCACCATAGATTCCAAACTGTTAACCTGGCCCTTGCTTATGTGTTTCAGCTTCTTTCTGCTTTCCAGCTTCATTAGCTCCTTGACAAATGAATGCTTCCCTCTCTAACCAGAACTGGACTATTTACAGTGAGAATGTCCTCCTCTGCTTTTTCCCATTCTTGGCAAATTTTAATCTATTGTCCAGAAGCCAGAGAACTCTCCCCCCTTACCCGCTCCCCCGCCAACCCGCTTCCCAGATTCAGCTAGATACTCCTTGTTTGAGTTCCCATACACCCCGGCTGTACTTCCACGAGAGTTGACCCTGATTGTAAACTCCTTGAGGGCAGGCCATAGAGCTCTTTGTATTTGAATCTTCTGCTATGCCTGCTGAATAAATAAATGAGGAATAAATGACTACGTCTAGTGCTTTTCTATATATCAGATTGAATCCTAATTGTAGCGTTGTAAACTTTGGCTAATTTTGGCTAAGTATTTTGGAGGATTGGAAAGGCAACTAAGAAAGAATGGAAAAACTGGATTTGACATCAAAAGGCTGTGGCCTTTGCTAAGTCTGTCGGCCTCTCTGAGTCTCAATCCCTTGTTAAGGAACTGGGATATATTACAGGGTTTGGCTGAGGACTAAGGGAGAAGTGTCTGAGGTGGGGGAGGCATTTTGTGAATTATGATGACTGCACAAGTGTTACCTGCTTTATTCTTATGCTTTTCATACCTGTAGTTCTCCCTACTGCACCTGTGTCAAACACCAGCCTAGGACATGTGGGGGGTGTGTGGTGTCATGCGGCACAGATGGGAGGGAAATATTTACCAGGTCTCTGTTCAGTTAGGTGGAGACCTACTAATGGCAGGATGGACGTCGGAAATGGTTCACCCTTAGCTTTCCCATTGGAAATACACTCCACCCTCTTATACGCTATTGGTGAAAGTAAGACCTCATGTAGTGGGAAAACAATTAGATAACGTGCATTGAGAACCTTAACAATATTTCCCCCTTTTGACACAGTAATTCCATTTCTGGGATTTATCTTGAAGGAATGATTTCTGAAAATGGGGATGGGAGCACCTAAGACATGCAAAGATGTTCATTGCAGTTGTGGTTATGAGAGTAGATGATGAACAATAATCTGAATCAGGTAACCAGTAAGGAGTGCTATGGCCTTGCCCTTCAGTGGGCTCTCTGTGAGACAGAAACATGATTTTGAAAAAATACTCAAGTGAAAAAAGAAGTCCAAATATTCAATCCACGATTTAATTAAAACTATGTAAATCAAACAACTATAGAAAAACAAAAAGTGACCAGTAGGAAAATACACTCCATTTTGAAAGAGATAAGTCGTAACTAAGAAATCCACAGGCACAGCCTGGCCTCGCTACACTGAGGACCCAGTGAATGAGGTCACTTTCTTCTGTGCAAACGAATCTTTCTTTGGCATTGGATAGAGGCCAGACCTTCCTCCTGCCTTTTAAAATCTGGAGGAAAGCATTCAGAGGAATACCAATCAGAAGTAAAAATTGGCTTAGAGCTGAAGTTGTAGAATACTAAGAAAGGAAAGGCTAAATGTACTTGAAAAAGATAGTAATCATGATAACTTTGTAAGGCATTTTTGAGTGTGCAAAGTGTTTTTGTATGTATTTTTCATTTCGATGGGTTCTTCTCTTATGTAGCTTTTTATCCTGCCTGTAAAAATCACTACAGATGTAAGGAGCTGAGAAACACAGTTACTACTTATTTGGGCTCCATTCCCTTTATTGGCCTCTTATCCAGGGATTTCCCCGCTGTGCAGAGTTTACTTTGAACCCAGCGGAAATTACCTAGAAGGGAACAGTTGGGCTCAGGAAATAAATAGGCATTTCATTGTGGCATTATTCACTGGAGGACCTCCAAACATTTGGCACACTTTTTCCCACACGTGCCTCATGGAACCTTGTGTTATAAAGAGGCGCAGAGCTGCTGGGAGCTGCCCACCGTCACACAGCAAGTCAGTTGTAGAATTGTGATCCCCTTTTTTCCTCTTGAATTCCCATCTAGCCCAAGTGTCAGTTCTCCCACAGGATTTCATGTTCCTTTTTTGTACTGTCTGTCTTAGCTCCAGAAAAGATCTGTTTTCTTTGATTATTTTCCCATATGTCTGTGGTTGAGAGCCATGGTGCATTTGTTGAATGCACTGTGTTGTTTTCATCCCTGCAGTTCCCTGTTTGATGATTTGATACTTAGGGAGAAGAGAGACAGTGAGAAGGAAAATCTGCTCAGTGCCTTTAACCCTAGGTTTGAGCCATTTTTCTCGAAGACAAGCTCTTGCTGTCTCTTATCTTATTCCAACCTCCATGTTCTCAGGATGAGAAATAAATCTTTACTCAAAAATCCAAGGGTTAGTTTCCAGGTGTTTGAGGGGAAGCTTCGGTCCCCAGTGGAGCTTTTTGGGGGAGTTTGTTATTTCACTAGGGACAGTGCTGAATGCTTCTGGTTTACGCTTCTGTTTCGAAGTTTATTTTATGTTTTGTTGTGGTTTTCAGATTTCTCATGGTTTGGATTTGGGAAAGTAAAATCAAGACAAGGTGTTGGTAAGTAGTTCCTCCTTCTTTGGATAAGTAATGAGTTTGTGTTGTTTAATTAGGATGAAACTGCTTTGACTCTGTTTATACTTGTTGGTCCTTGATTCTTTTTCTGTGTTCCCGGTTTCTGATTTGCTGAAGAAAGAGGCCTAGAATTTTCCAGAAAAGGAATATTGATTTCAGTAAATGGTTTTGTATTTTTGACATCACCTTGTTTTTATCCTATGGGGGAGTGTTAACTGTCATCCAGATCTAGCTTGTTGCTGCATTTTTAAGAAGGTTAAGGAAATAAAATGCAACTACACTCAAACTCCATGTACAGCAAACATTTGGCTGAATAGTCAAGTCTGGGCAAGTTCGGATCTTAACTTTCTTCCATTGGCCAACATGTAATAAATTTCTGAATTGGGAAATCAGCTGTTCATTTATGACCACTTCTCTTTCAAAGCAAGACTCTAACGTCCAGACGCTATGATTTGTGCTTGATTGCATTCTGTTCCTTGCATTCAGACTATGTGTTGGCAATTGAAAAGCAGAGTTTGTAGCTATGAAATGAGTGCAGATAATGTAACTCATCACTAGGACTGGAATCAGGTGTGATCTCCCGGGACCTCCAATTTGTTCAGTATTTTCTATGGGTACAGAGACAATGAACAGGAATTGCTTAGGAGGCATGAAAACACAAACTGTCTTTACCTCTTGCCTGTGTATTTCCAAGATCTGGCCCCATCTTTAGCATCTGTTGGTTAGTATTTATTTTGGTAGCGAGGTTGGCTATAGGGAAAATTGTAAAATAGGGGAAGTGTACCAGGGTCATGGAGCCTTCCAGTTCTGAGCCATCCGCCCCAAACGTGTTCATCCCATCCATACAAGGAAGCCTGTTTCCTTTCTCTTTTTGAGCCCGATAACAGACCTTTCCTATTGGACAGCCTTTCTCAGTGTCAGTCCAGTGATCCAAAATTACTGAACCCAGAGGTGGCAGACACTGAGCCAGAGAGGGCCTGAAGGGGGAAAGTCACCCTGACCCTTAGCTGGCCTCAGGAATTCCAAGACTAAAGCTCTTAACCAGCAAAGAGAAAGTGGAGTGTGGCAAAATTGGAACATTAAGCTCCACCAGCTCAGGACTTGTCTGTGACTCCCCAGGGGCAAATTTCAGATCCAGCTGATCATAGGCACTTTGCCAAGGTAGCAGACAGATTGTCCATACAGTCTTGAAGGCACCCTGTTCCAAGGCTCTGTGCTCACTCTGTGTGTGGCGGTGAAGAGGGGAGTTGAGTGACAAACTCTCTCACAACAGCGCCGTGAGATGGGGTGTTCCTTCCACTAAACAGCAAATCGGTGCAACCATGTAAATGTTTTGCTTTGTTTTTGTTTTAAATTTTTTTGAAGTAATCTTTATTTTTTTAAAACAGAAAAGAATAAAGAATAAAACAAACAAACAAAAACTCCATTTATCCCTGTACCCAGAGAGTGTTTGTTAACATAGAGAAAAATTATACATCCATAAGATTTTTCAAAAATTAACAGTACAGAAATGTAAATATTAAACAGTGTCTCTCTTACCCACCTCCATGGTTTCCCCCCACAATCTCTCTCCCAAGAGATGTACCTATCACATATTTCTTATGTCCTTACAAAGAAAATAAATTTTATGGCATATATAGATCCTTTGACAATGTATACACCATACTCTTACTCTTTATCTCCCCTTTAAAAATAAAATTAATAGTTAACTATACTTATTGGCATTTTACATGGTGCAACCATGTATGTGTTTTCCAGGCCAGTTTGCTCTGCAGAGAGGCACTTGTTCCTGGAAAGCTCCAAAAACTGGGCTTCACCCTTTTAGGCTACAGCAGAGGGAATTCTTCTCCAGAATTGTTCTTTCAGCTACAGTTCATCAGAAGTGCCGCTGCTTTAAAATGTAGGTTTTATGATTTTTCAGCTGTGGGGAGGCCACAGGTGTGGAGACGACTACCACTGAAAATATCGTTTTGTTACTCACAGATCCCAAGAGAAGAGGGCAGGCCATGCCACAGTGGGGACCATGGTGCTGAAGGGGGCACAGGGTCCATCAGGAGACAGAGGGAGAGTAAGGGGAGAACATAGACAAGAGCCTCTATTGTGGTTTCTGAAGAAAGGAATGGGCGAGGCAGGGTAAGCAGGTTCAGGACTGCCTGGGTTGAGTAAGGTCAGTGGGCTCTGGGATGTAGGGACAGTCCCCAGTTGTCTTATACCTGGCTCTGGGGTGATGGGGCAGGTGGATAGCGGCCTGGAGTGTGAGAGCCTGGTAAGTAATGCGGTTGGGGGTGTAGACTGTGGATTGGTCAGTTTGTATATGAAACGTACTCTCGTAGGCAAGTACTTTATTATCTCTAGGAATTGGCAGTCCCTCTTCTGTCACCAAAGCCTCAGATGTTGAAGCCTCAGAATACAGAAAATAAAAGACATGGTTAATACAGCTACTTAAGAACAATAATCTGTCTCTCTTCTTGAAGGCATGTTGGTCTTGAGAGAAGAAAACTCCTTCTCCAGATGACCTACATCAATTCTTATCAGGGAAAAAAGTCTCAGTCAGGCTTAAAAATGTCTGTAAAGTCATTTATGCAGGATACGTTACTGAGTAGCTCTGGTAAAAGAAAAATGCCTCTTTGCATGTGAAACATATTAAAATAAAAATGGGCTAAAAATGTTTCCAGGCATAGCTCCTATTTGTCAGCTCAGTAATTAGAACTATCTACCCCAAACTCAGCAAGCTGCACATACCCAGCAATTTAAAACTTTTTGTTAATATTATAAGACATTTTTTCAAGTCCTCCTATGAATTTCTCACCCACTGTGATGTGCCCCTGACTCTTCTTCTGTCTGTCTTTTTGGGGTGTTTTCCCCACGTGCACAGACACATAACGAGACATCCATGATATGCACAGACAAGCTGCTGTCAAATTATATAGACATTCATTTTCCCCCCGAGAGCTTTCCCCCTTTGCAGCTTTGCTGTGCTCCATTCAATCAAAATGTTCATAGAAAAATGGCCGAATCTCTGCAAGCTTGCCAGCCGTATCAATCTTCCAGGATTTGGAACATCAATAATGAAGAAAACAGCACTTGAATTAACATTCCACTTGATAAATTGTTGAGGTTTATATGTTGCTCAGATTTGTCAACAGTGACCTTCTGGCAAAGTGAAAAAGCTTTTGAAAGATTACCTCTGGTGCTTTATACCGCTTCTGTGCTTAAAAAAAATTTCCCCCCAAACAGAGAACCTCTCCCCTTGGAATCTATTACCTCAGAGTTGGGTGTCTCAGCGAGGCCACAGGAAGGAAAGGGTGTCCTCTGGTGATGGAGAAGCAAAGAGCAAGTCCCTTGGTTGAACTCTTTAAGTAAGGCTCCACTGTGTACATGGCAGATGCTTCAGAGCCCGAATTCCTGGAGGAATTTCAACATTGTCTTCTAAGTATCATCCTCCTCCAAAATGATTGAATGCTATGGGAATGTGGATAGCCTGTCCTGGGCCAAAAGGGAATCAGAGGAAAAGCAACTGGGATCAGTGCGTTTCTAATTGTCGCAGGGAATCCAGAAGCAAATATTGCTGGCCTTCTGACAGCATGTGGAGTGTTTGAACATGACAACTCTTGCATTTCTGGGGGTAAATATGCAGCCTGGAATCTATTGAGAAATGTGTGGCCTCTACTGCACCCTCCCTGGGGAGCTCGGACGGTAGCGTGCTTTGGTAACCTCGAAGGAGGGGACAGCTGCACCGGGACTGGAGCAAGGGAGCCCATGATGGGAAGGTTTTATTGACAAGATGCAGAAAGCTTAGCATAACACATTTCCATTTTCCACCTCTGGGTTTAAGCTCTGGGTGATCGGGGCCTGTCAAGAAGCAAATCATAAAACAGGGATGGTTAAGGATATTAGAAAGGACTTGTCTGTGTGGCTATTCTTGGCAGAAGTTCCACTGTTTACTAACACTGGTGAGCTAGGCTCAAGATGAATACAACTGGTAAGCTTGCCTTTGCTTTGAGTGTTCTGTGGCTTCTAAATTGGCTGTGTGAGGACTTGCTTGCAGAATTAAGCCGGAGTGTATCATTAAAAGCAACTTAAATACACATCCCCTTGAGAGAGTGCTTTTAAAAATTACCTATAATAGCAGTTGGCTGCCTCCTGCATAGTTTAAGATTCAGCTAGCTGGGGAATGTCGTTATCCCTACAAACTGTGATAATCCCCATATAAGAGGGAAAATGGATCTTGGAGGTTGGGGGATGGATTACCGTGGTATTTCGTAGGGAATTCAAAAAAGTATGATACAACAACTTTTGTTTCTATTGCTGTGCTTCTTACAGAAAAAGTAAAATGTGAGGAAGAGGTAGAGATCTGCTGGAGGTGCTGAAACATCCTGGGGGGCTGGGAGAACACACATGGTCTTGCTCAGGAAATAGCGATTAAGGCTTTCATTTCCCCAGTACACATTTCTCTTCTCTGCACATTGGATTTTGCCTTCTCATGGCCTTCCCTTTGTCTTTCCTCCATATCCTTTTCTTCCTGTCTTCCTCTTAGCTTATTATAGTAGCCCTGACCAGTGGGAGCCTTCTGGAAGACCCTGCACCTATTCAGGATACTGTAGAATCCTGTGTACTATACTAGGGGGCTTTGTCTACTTTTCCTGTAGGGTGTGTCTGTCCAAAGCCACTGAGATCTTAATTGTTTGCAAGTTTTCAATGAATGTAGACCTTTATCTTTGTGAATGTATTTTTGGTTGCAAACATTATAGGTCAATGGTTGAATTGTTTAAATAAGATGCAGTAGACTGTATTTATGGGTATGTATGTTCTGAGACTCTGGACTGGAAAGTTTAAGTCTGGTATGAAAAATGTTATGGTTATTGCTTTAGTATAAAGACATCCATGTAATGACACTACAAATAACGTTGTGGCTAAAGGCAAAACAGGGAACTTTGCCATGGGATTGATCCATTATTGCTGTGAAAGTATTTTGCGT
This sequence comes from Physeter macrocephalus, assembly GCF_002837175.3. Lineage (NCBI taxonomy): Eukaryota > Metazoa > Chordata > Mammalia > Artiodactyla > Physeteridae > Physeter > Physeter macrocephalus. Next base: position 76,723,225 of record NC_041222.1, read on the forward strand.
GCAAAAGTGGTGCCGCTGCTGAGAGAATATACAGAAAGTAGAGCGTAGTAATAGGACAGGCCAATGCAATTCTAGTCGACCAGTTATTTGTAAGTTTATTTAGTAATACTTAGTAGTTATTCATACTCATTAAGCACATTTTCATATCAGTAGTTTCATTCCAGTCTCAGAAAGTAACAAGCAGATACTATTTTGCATATTTTACACATGTAAGCAGATGTAGAGGTACAAAAAAGGTAAGTGACTTGTCCAAAGAGTGGTGAAAGGATCAGATCTTTGAACTCCTAGGACGTCTTTCAGTACACTGTACAACAGGAAGCCTAGATTCATGCTGGGAGTTTCAATGAGAGAGTGTTCTAAAGATGTTCAGAGAACAGAGAGGAGAGCTGAATATTGAATAACAGGAGAAGGAAGTAAAGAAATTGGAACCCTCACACATTGCTGTTGCGGATATAAAACATGTAGTGCAGCCACTTTGGAAAACAGTTTGGCAGTTCCTGAAAATGTTAACCGTAAAGCTACTGTATGACCCAGCACTTCCACCCAAGAGAAATGAAAACATATATCCACACAAAAACTTGTACACGAATGCACATAGCTATATTATTCATAATAGCCAAAAATTTTAAACAACCCAAATTTCTATCAATTGATGAATGGATCAGCAAAATGGGGTATATGCATGCAATGGAATATCATTTGGCAATAAAAAGGAATAAAGTAATGACGCATGCTACAACGTGAATCAACCTTAAAAACGTTAGGCTAAGTGAAAGAAGCCCCAAAGATCACATATTATATGATCCCATTGATATGAAATGTCTAAAATAGGTAAATCCATAGAGATAAAAAGTAAATTTGTGGATGCCCAGGGCTGGAATTGGGGAGAATGGGAAGCGACTGCTAATTGAGATGATAAAAATCTCCGATTGTAGTGATGGTTTCACAACTCTTTGAATATGCTAAAACCCACTGAATTGTACACTTTAAATGGGTGAATTTTAGGTATGTGAATTATAGCTCAACAAAACCATGAAAAATTACAGGAGAATATGTATTTTTCCAACTCCAGGCCCAGCCTCAGTTATCAGCAATGATGATGACTCTGCCAGCCCACTCCATCACATCTCCAATGGGAGTAACACTCCATCGTCTTCAGAGGGTGGCCCTGATGCTGTCATTATTGGAATGACCAAGATTCCTGTCATTGAAAATCCCCAGTACTTTGGCATCACCAATAGTCAGCTCAAGCCAGACACATGTAAGTACAGCTGTTTATACTTATTGGCCCATTTGCTGCATAGTTGTATCAAGCAGCATGTTTATCAGAGTCCCTGACGAGGATGACTGAGGGGAGGGTACAGTGTGAAATGTCTGAGGATTCTTAGGGCTTTGAGCCCAAGGAATAGATCATTTAGTTTGTTGATTATGGAGTTCTCAGGGTGTGTCTCCTGCTGGGATTGGAACTGTGGGAAGATACTGACTTCTCTTGAGATCAATTTTCCAAAACCATTTGCCAACATGAAGTTGGAATCAAGGCATGCTTATCTTGAAAAAGATAGACAGAAACCAGAAGTGTCATTAGAATGCACATACATCAGTTACAGAAGACAAGCAATTGGTGGGATTTAAATTTGGTTTATTGAAAGTCTTTAAAATATACACTAATGGTAGTCAGGAATGCTCTGTGTTGCACACAGGTGGTATCAATTTAGGTAGTTCTGTTTTCTTTGTTCAGTCCTAGTTCCCAGTAGGCTTGTTGTGATGTCACAATAGCAAAGGGACATCACAACAGATGGTCTGACTGTTAAGTACACTGAGTTATATTTCTTAGAACCAAATTAACCCACTAGCCTCTGTTGGGAAACTTGGAATCTTTCTCTTATCCTGTCTTCTGAGCCAGTGCTCAAATATAGAGACTGGAACACAGCCTGAAGGACAAGAAATAAAGTCACAGTAGACAAACAGGCTTATGCCACTTATTCCCTTACACTTGAATAAGGGGCCATGAGGGCTAGAATATCAGGTGGCTGAGGTCCCGGGGGTTCTCTGGCACTGACAAGTGGGTACCTTTTGTCTATCTGCATGTTCTTGCCCCATCTTAAGTACTGTTCTCCTGCCCTATCTCAGGTAAGGTAGGACTATTTCAAGGTTAGATGTTGGGGACTGACTTTCCATTGAGAATGCTCATGGATAAGGGGACTTAGCAGTGAATATCTTTTCAAATATAAAGAAACATCTGTAATTTCCTCCTATTTATTCAAATTTATCCTGAGGTATGTTTAACAATGGATTTGAATTTAATCATTAGGGTGAACAGTATTACAGTCTTGTAAGGTGTGAGACTGAACCTCAACATAGCTTTCAGTTGAATATTTAATATGACAAGATAAATAGAATAGCATATGTGAAGAATATTGAGCTCCTTGAAATAAAAGGTATTCTTTGAAATCAAAGTATTATTAATTCTAATATTATTATTATGGTGTGAACATGATGTGTGGAGCATCATGTTCATTAAGCATTTTAATGCTTAAAATGTGCATTCTTTGCTGAGATAAGCATCCTCCAATGGTTCCTGAAATGCCCTGCATGTGTAACAGTCAAATACTGAATAAAGCAAAGCAAGATAGTGTAATGAGAGACTCTGTCATCATTTGGATTGTCCTCCCTAGGAACAGAGTACTTTGACACCCCTGTCACCACCACCAGCACCAGGCTGTATGATGTACTTTAGTTAACCTGAGACTGCATTAAACTTGAGGTTGACTAAAATCAACCTGTACTCAAAAATTTGCTTTTCTTTGTCAATGGAGGAAAGATAAAGCTGAATAATCAAGTAGATAGCATTAGCCTAACAAGTCCAATAAGAGAAAATGAACCAATGAGCAAGAAAGCAAACAAATGAGAGCCTATAGAATCAAGTGAGCTAGATGGCTTCTGAGTCTGTGGTTCTTTCTAGAAGTGCTTTCTTCCCTTAGAAATTCCACAAGAAAATTTCCAAAGGTCATTTCCTTAATCTAGAGTTCATAGAAGTTTTTACAAAGGTTTTGGATTAGACATTTTGGTAATTTTGGAGGAGTCTTGGTTTTGTGGCTCAGCCACTCCCACTTAGAAAGAGTTGAAGAGAGTTGAGGAGACCTGCAGCTTCCCCTCAGCTTCTGCCCTCTACCAGAGGGTGCCAGACCATTGATTGTTTGGTTGTTCCTTATAAAGTCTTGTTGGATCCTTCACTCAGCAGTCCTTACTGGCTTAGTGTTCTCAATCACTTAGTATCTTATATCAGAAGAAATTTTCTTTCTTCCAAGCATCAAGCCATATGCTCTTTCATGATTTTAAGAACACTTAAAATAACACATCTTCCATAAATCCTTTTTCAGAGAAATGGGAATGAAGAAGCAATTTACTTCTCTCATTCCCTCTACCCTTTCTTAAATGTCATCCTTTACCCCATACTTTTTACCTTTATCTTCAATGTATCTGTTGCCTTTTGTGAAGTCCTGAGTATGACCACTCTGGTGTATGTTTCTCTAGTCTTGATTAGGTTAGATTGTAAGCTCCTAGAGAGCAGAAACTATACTTGTTGAACTACTTCTTCATAGCATGGGACATGATGTGCCTTTGATGTTGGCCAGATGTTGACCAGGTATGGCTATATATTGCTGAAATATTAATTACTAACAGACTTGTAACAAGTATAGAGGACCTTTTACATTAAGCCTTTTACATTGGGTCCTTTCTTAGTAAATTTGCCTACGTAGACTTTGTTAGATGTATTTTTAACAACATGTTAGCCAGTTTAAATAGATTTAGATAGCAAATTTAGCAGAAATAAGCCTTTAACGAAAAATCCTTTCTTTGAAGATCCTAATTGTAGTCATTCAGAAATTTAAATATTTCAAAATGCATAGATCTGATGTACAGAGGGGTCTGTTGCTACAGACCCATGATATTTTGGGAGCTGAGCTTTCAGTTAAGTTATTCCCATCAAGTATTTTTACAACCAATCTCTAAAGAAGGGCTCTTCCAAGAAGTTGGATAGGTTACATCTGAAAAACAAATTTAAGAAGCTCTCAGAAAAAGTATGGAATTTTTCCCATGTGCTTAAAGCAAAATAGCACATAGACAGTGTACCACCAAGCTCTGGATCCATCAGAGGCTTGGGTCACAAACCAGAACTTTTACTTCTCTTTCCTAAAGCTGCCTGCTATTCAAAGATGTTGGCTTTATATGTGTGCTCTTACAAACTGTGATCCCAGCTTATTTCACTGAATTGTAAGAATCTAATGTAGAAGGTGAAGTTCAATTCATTACATATCTATTGACTACCCACAATATTCCTACAATACGAAGAATTGGAAATTCGGTCATAATGATGGCATGTTCCTTGCCCTCAGGGAGTCTCCTTGGGGAGGTCAGTGGTGAAAGACTTCATCGTATAATAACAATGCACTATGATAGGATAGCTTAGAGCAAGGATCCTAAACCCTGACAAGGATCAGGCAGGTCAATATGAGAAACAGGCTAGATCAGAAAGATGGTATGGTATAGTGAAGATCATGATGGCATGTGGGCTTGGTATTACCAGATACTCCAATTTTTTCCAGAGAGAACAGGTATTTTATATTTTATGTGAATTCTCCAAGATTTAAAACGCTGGGTGGAACCAACAAAATACATCAGCAGAGTCAGATTTGGTCCACAATCCACCAACTGTTTGTGACCTTAAAGATCAATGAATACATACACCTTATTTTACAGACAATGCTCAGAAATGGCTTGTCCAAAAGTAATACAGCCTCCCTGCTTGTGTAGCTTTGCTCTAAAAACAGAACAACAAACAAACAAAAAATCATGATTAAACCATATTTCTTTAAATGATGTGTAAGATCATTTGAGTGAAGGATGATGATAAATTTTATCCCCCTAAGTAATTTTTCACTCTCAGGAGCTATGTGAGGTTTTCATTTACAAAGTCCAGAGGTTGTTTGCAGGATTTTAGAACAATCTGAACAGGGCTGAATTGCTCCTGAGCACTTTCCAATAGAAAGTCTGTCTACTTTATTGCAGGGCCCAGAGGTTCCCCCAAGACCGCCTGATAATAATTTGGTATTTGGAGGCTCCTGTGTCACTGCAGGAACTAAAGGAGGCTAAATCCATGCCTGATGGAGGAGAAGAGTTCTATGGTTATCTGCAAATTCTGGCCAGACAACATCTTGACGTCACTCCTTAGCTTCCAAAACCTAGCCAAGCAAGAAGTTGCCTTCCCAAGAGAAAGCAGTGTGCTCTAATGACTAAACCCTCAAAGTGCTATGCCACTCTAACTATAGACCCATCTCCTCGATCAATCAGGATGGCAAGATGGAGCTGAGGAGCTCAGCAACATCAAGGCTGGAGTTGGTCTTTAATTCAACTAGTATGTGTAGACGTGTCTGAAAACCACATCATCTGTCCGCACGGGGTGTTTTCCCAGTAGGACTGACCAACCCGGCTCAAGGGCAGCTGTGCTGCTATCCTCTCCTTGACTGCTAAGAACATTTTTGACAGGGTACAATGGAAACACACCTTCTGAGCTGGAAAAAAAAGAAAGAAAGAAAGAAAAAGAAAAAAAAAACCACTCTAACCAGCAAAACCCCCGAATCATCAATCTTGGGTTCTCTTGAAGGGTGGGAATGCGTTATAGCTTCCCCTGCAGGAAAAGCAAATGCCATAGACTTATCGTCATCCCTAGAATTGTGTCTGTCCTAGAGCAGCCTTGTAAATTAGCTAGGGTCCTAGGCGGAGGGCCTAAATTAAATGAGAATTGTCCTGAAATACATACTGTATGTGTTTGTTCTTACAGCGCATGCCCTCTATGTATATCTAGGGCTAGTAACTCTCTGTGGCAGATGCAGATAAGGAATTCTGACTTTTTTCCACTTTAATTCCATTTCCAATGAAATGGATGTTTATTGATTTCCTGCAGCGTGTGCCATACTTCAAGTATTATAGTTCACGTGTGTATATATGTTTGTGTGTGTGTTTTCCCAATGGTTACATGCTTATTAGGCAACTACGTAGATAAGCACAGATTCATAGACCAGCTAAGACTAAGGAGATTAAATATAATAAAGGGAGGGAGTGTTTTAACAGTAGTTGAAAAGATCACACAGGACACCCCTCTTGCTCCCCTTAACTGCCATACACACCCTGTCATTGTGTTACCAACCAGGGGAGGGAATGGAAGTGGTATTTTTCACAGAACTGCAGAGGTTTTGAAAATGTTTGTCACATTACTTTGAGTACACATGAGCAAAAATTCTGAATCATATCCAAGACCTCAGGAGCTCGTTAGATCAAGGGATGAGAGTTATCGGAGGTTATCTTTGAACTTCAGTGCAATCTGTGCCCATGGTCCATTTTGATGGTCCATTTGATGGAAGTAAAAACAGGCAGAAACAATTGCTATAGCACTTTCCTAGGTCCTTTGCCTACTAATTTTGTCTTTCAAAAGTATGTTTTCTTCTAAGTATTTAATTGGCCAAACAATAACTGCTTTGGGAACTGTTTATATCCCTTTGAAGGCCATGGCCTGCACTTTAAAAATAACCTAAGTCTATTTTGCCCAGCATGAGTGTTAGGGGCGAGAGAACGCAGTTATTTTAGGATCCTTAGAAATTGCTTCGTTTATGGCACAGTGGGCTGACGACTCGTTTCATGGGGGTCTTCGTGGCATGTTGCTCAGCCTCTGTAGGTCCCAATCCAATTCTGTCTCTTGGTGCCATAGTCCCCCATTGCCAGCTATAACAGCTTGATACTATATTCTCCTTTCAACTCCAGAGGAGATGGTAAGAAGCTATCCAATAATGCTTAAAAAAAGCAACTTGAGTTCCCTCGAAGAAAGGAAACGAATACATGCTGCACAATTACATGTAAAACGTAAGCCATGTTACAGACTCTATTGCGAAGGAGATTTGTTAGGAAACCAGTTTCAAGCACATTTACAACTAAATAAACTAAGTAAACAACTAAATAAAAAAAACTAAGTAAAATAAGAGCATCTATTAGCATTTGACCACTGGGTGATATTACTTGTTATCAAAAAAGAAATACCACCCAGTTACAGGGTACCTAGACCTCTTAGAGAAAACAGTCCATCTTACATTTAATGACTAAAAAGGAAAAACAATTATGGATTTAGGTCAGGGAGACACTCACAATGATATTCTGATTTTACTTCCACATTATCGGCCAACCAAGAGGGAATTATGCACCCCTCACATATCAGACATTTCAGTCCAGTTTCACCAAATCATCAGTGATGTGCTAGAAGCATGCAGGCAGATGCAGGATGCTACTGCATTTCTTCTGGGTATTTCCTAATGTCCAGCCCAACTGGAGAGTGGATACCAGCATGATGAATTTATCAAATGCACCCCCATTTTGGTGTCTGGTTGGTCACTCTTGCACGTGCCAGCAGATTGGGGACCAGGACCAGCTCAGCAAACACATATGCAGAGGAACCTCTTATGTTGCTAAGCAGCTCCTGCTACCCAGATGCTTTGAACACTGAGTGCTCCCTGTGGTTAAGGAGAAATGAAAGAACGGGAGTTTTTCTTGGATGCGATGCTCGCTCACAGTTCAATTCTTCATGGCAGCTAATGTAACAGAGTGCAGGTTTTCTCCTTGTGAAGTTTTCTCTGCCTTTGCTAATTCTGCCAGCCAGAGAGGGTAAGCCACCATGGTTGGGATCTTCTCAGATTAGTTATCATGCCAGTTCTGCTTATGAAGTGCAGCCACGCTGCCTTTCATTCACGATGTTGTACTTGTTTATTTGTTTGCTGTTTTTCTTGGTAGTTGTTACTTCTCTTGAAAGGCATGTAAGATGAATTTGCTCCACACCATGGACAGGAAAGAACTGGAGAGAGATCTACTTAGTTCAACCTGGTAACCAAGCACAAAGGCAGTCTCACTCCTTGAGCTCAGCCTCTAGAAGGAAAGCTGCTTCCTGAGATGGAGACAGCAGCCCAAAGGGTTCCTGAGTCCACGCTGCCCTCTGTCTGAGCCGGCTCCCTTTGGCTGAGAACATGCTGTGTGTTTCTGAATGCTTGGGCTCCCTCAGGGAGGGAAAAATTAGAAGGCGACATTTGTGGCTCAAAGGAGAAGGACATGTCAGTATCACAGTGACCTCCCCTCCACCCGCAGGGCTGAGGAGGTTCTTAGGATGCAAAACTTTCAGTTTTAAAACTGGGACAGTCCTGGGCAAATGATAATGGATTGGTCACCCTACTTGGTATAGCTCTGATGATTTCTGCTAGTGAGACAGAACTAAGTCCTCCTTACCCAAAATGCCTGCAGGTACCCTAAAATGCATTTCTTTAAAATAAATAATATAGGTTGTAGTTGGAAATTTGGAAAACATAAGAAACGAAGATGAAATAAAAACTCATCTGTAATTCCAACAGAGATAATTGCTGATAATATCCTTTGGATATCCAACTTCCTTGTCTTGTGAGTGTCCTTTTAACCTCCTGTGATATAAAGTCTAACCACTTGTACCCTCGCCTTTATTTGTACTGGGCTTTGTTCATATTCCTATAGTAAAGGTTTGTCTTGGGTGAATTGTGTTGGAAGGTCCATAGGAGGCTCACTGGGTATATTATTGTCAGTGTCAGATTTTCTATTTGCTTGGTGATGCATAGGGAGACAGAGCTGGGCTGGACTGGCCATGGCAGGTCAGGTTTTGAGGGACCGTGAATACAGAGGAGCTTAGCTTTTCCAGAGTGTCACAGAGGAAACGAGCCTTGTGTTATGGGCCCGGAGGACTCAGGGAGCAAAAGGGTCCTGGATCTGCCAAGGCAGGCTGAGTGCTCCAGTTTACGGTCAGCTCTCTGGATGACTCCAAATTTAGTTGTCTGTTCAGCTGGAGCAGATGATCAGTTTTTGCCCCCAGTTCTTCACCCCAGCTGGGTAGCTCCTTTCAGAGAGCCAAGTGTGCTGGATCTGAAAGGGCCAGTCTGGTTACATCTGACATGTTTCTCACTATTTAGAGATGCCTTTTCTTCCACCCAGGATTCCTCGGCTTTGCAAGGACCTCTGATGAATTGGAATCTCCCCTTAATCATTCAGCCTCACCTAAACTTGATGGAGTCAGTAGCCTAATATTCTCCAGTCTTCCCCTCATGAAATGCTTCCTCTTCTCATGTCTCAGGCATCAAGGCCTAAGCTGGGGTTCTGGCCAGGGGACTTCTATCAATAGTATGACATACAGGAGTATTTCAGAGTTGGCATTTTGCACAGTAATATTAAAGTTGATAGGTTCTAAAAATGAGTTCAGAACACATATTTTCCTATGATTTGTAAGAGATTAGATTTGTGCGACTTTGAACCAAAGGGGGTAGGAAGAATTCTAGAAAGGAAACAATAATCTAATGCCTAGTTTCTCTATTATACTTATCAGTTACTATATACGTTATGAGTATGGGTAGACATCAACATTCTTTTTACCCTGTTGCTATTATTTAGCACATTTATTTAACCATGACATTGACCTTCTGGGTGCATTAAAGTAGAACCCAGGTCATTATGAGATAATGATGGCATTTAGACTAAGTGCCATATTCCTAATGTTCCAATAAGTGGTTGATATAGAGGGGACAGGATACCATCCCACACTATCTAATTATATCAAAAGAGCTAGTCTCCATGTTATGGAATGCTTTCATTAGAGGAGATTACATGATATATCTGCTTATAAAATTAGCAGAGATGACACCACTGAGTAGCCACCTCACATGTTTTCCTGAAAGAATGATGGATTTTCAGATCCGTTTATACTCTCATACCCACTACTGATCCCCACCCTTGCTCCTGAAAGGAGTTTGCTTTTACAAGTGAGTTTGCTTTTATGAGTGAGTTGCTAATGAACAGAGAGAAGCTAACTGGTTACCCAGGGACATAGTCTTACTTTCTATTAATAGAGTACTCCGGCTACCTGGACTAATTGGCCTCACATTGTCTCTATCCTGGTTTTACTTCCTCTGACCCATAAACATCAATTCCTTTTTTGCCCATCTCGTTCGGTCATCCTCCCTCCTTTTCTCTATATATTAGGGTTCAGGAACCATGATGCTAATGATGACATTTCATCCTAGTTCCTAGTTCCATTAATGCCATTTCCTGATATCCAGAGAAGCAGTTACAATTCTGTATCCCTGCTTAAGCCTTATTTTGAGAGGACCATTTTCTTCTTTCCCAAGTGCTGTGACTTTTAGGATATTTCTCTCCCTCTTAAGAGCCTTTGTTTTGACTAACATACCTTTGTGTACCTATAAGGTTTTAGTTTTCCTTGAGCCCTACCTAGACCTTTATCAACATCGGTTTTGGAAGAGGAAAACTCTCATTTTCTTAGTAACATTTTGGTGATGGGGAGCTCTGCCTTAGATTCCTGAACTCCTGAGCTTTGAGGAGGAAGACAACGGCCAAGTAGCGAAGGGATTGACCTTATCACTTACTTCCTGAGTCATGCGTCTCCTCTGGGCTTGTGTATACTCTCTGCTGTTTCCTGCACATTGCATCCCAAGTTTTAAATTAAAGTGGATCTTAGCCAGAATGGGGTCTAATGACTGATGCATGAGTACAGTCCTTGGTGTTAACAACCCAGGGCCTTCTTTTGTTCTTGTAGAAGAGATCTGTGTTTTTGAGGGCCAAGCTTCTGCATGGGGGCCAAGCTATGGGAGGGGGTTGTGAGATTGGGGGTGAATCCATATGGTCTTCACACCTTCTGCCCACTTTCGGAAAGAGGGGGCTTGTGTAGATTGGTATGGATGACATTCCCCAAGGACATCCTTCTGCTAACGGGCACCCAGTGTGGGTGTTAGCATGGTCCTCTCTCGGAGGTCTCCCTGCTTCCCCATGACAAGCAATGAACCCCTTACCGCTTGCTGGGCACCTGCCTGTTGCTTTGCCGTGCTGGTCTCAGCAGCTCTGCCCTCTGATGCTGCACCACGATCTGCAGAGGTGGGAGACGGAGGGGTCTCTGTTGACTGCTATGTGTTGCTTAACTTTATTTCCCTCTCTTATGTTTGAAGAGAGTGGACCTGAAACATGACCTGCATTCTTTTACTATGTTCAGAACCTCCAGGGCTTGTCCACACATATGTATAAATGATAATGGAGCTTGGAAATCTTTATTATACGGACACGCTGATGGAAATGAGATCTGTTGTATTGGAATTTGTGATGTAGTTGATCAGTCAGAACCAAACTCATACACCAATAAAGACAAGAGTGTCAGATTAATGGTCTCCGTTGCCTACTTTTTATCACCTACTAATAATTATTTTTACATAAACTTGAGAATATATTTCAGTGTTGGGATTCCTAAAAGCACTACAGACAGCCTCCTAGAAGTTGTCCCGCTGATTCCCATTTAGCTCCCAAGCAGGCCCCTCTGCACCCAGCAGGGCCAGGATTAGGGTAATGTGGGGAGGCCCTCAATTAAAGTGCAGAATTTAAAGGGGCACCAACAAACTCAGCCATCAAGATAAATCGTATTTCAATGCAATATTTTAAAAGCCAAAAATTAATGGAAATCTATGAAGAAAATTTTAAAATTTTAAATTAAGACAGGATTGAGAGTGCAGGGATTAGGGTTAGGTGAGTGCTACAAATTCAAGGTCAAATACTGTTGTTATTTGAAATTTCAAGTTTTTTTCTTCATAGATGTTTTTGTTAAATTTTATTTTTTTAATATTACATGAAAACATTCATAATGTTTTGATATTTTATATTAACTATAAATGGAATATAATCTTTAAAAATTGTGAGTCACTATATTGTACACTTGAAACTTAATATGATATTGTACATCAACTATACCTCAATAAAAAAATAATTTAAAAAAATAAAGGGAAAAAATAAAACATTATTCACGTCGATTACTGAATTTGTGGTGCTCCCTTAAATTTTGTGCACAAGGCAAGAATCTCACTCCCCTCATCCTAGCTTGGCCCTGGACTCAGGCTCCTTTTGGCCAGGATCTTGTGTAAACCTCTGGCCTTTGCAAAGCTCTGTTTTGTATACATTAGCTGCTGGGTTGATTAGTTTTTGGTCTTCTGTCCTTTCCTGGCCTAATTGTCCTTCCTCCCTCCAACCCATCTGCCCCTGGAGATACATTTCTCTGACTCCCTTTTGCTCAGCCAGCCTCAGCATCCCTGGCACTAACCATCCTGTACCATCTACTGAAATATCTGCATAGATGGGCACTCTCATCTTCTAACGGCCTTTTTTTTGTATGTGACTCTCCAGAGTGAGGAAATGAACAAGACTGCCACAAAAAAAAAAAAAAAAAAAAAAAAAGAAAGAAAAACAAGAAAAGAGAGAGCAAGAGAGATTCTTTTAAAAAGGCAGAAAGGATAGGAGGGTCCGGGGATCTTCTTAGCAAATTTGAGAATTAATCTAGGGAAAAATTGGATAAAATTTTTAAATATAAGTGAAATTTAAAAATATATTAGATATTGCTTCATTTCCCCACATTTGGAGTTGTAGTGTTAGATTTGCTAAGTTAGAGATATATACTCTTTGAGATTTAAAATACTGCATTTTCACTTAGCCTATTCCTTAATGTCATGAGCCCCTTTTGTAATGTGTGCATTTTTGATTATTTTAAACAACCAATATCAAATGCCTTTTATGTGCCAGGCCTTATGAGTTGCATTTTCACATTAAAAAAAAAAAAAAAAAAAGGGCTTCCCTGGTGGCGCAGTGGTTGAGAGTCCGCCTGTCGATGCAGGGGACACGGGCTTGTGCCCCGGTCCGGGGGGATCCCATATGCCGCAGAGCGGCTGGGCCCGTGAGCCACGGCTGCCAAGCCTGCGCGTCCGGAGCCTGTGCTCCGCAACGGGGGAGGCCACAACAGTGAGGCCCACGTACCGCAAAAAAAAAAAAAAAAAAAAAAGAAAAAAAGAAAAGAAGGCCTGTCAGCACTGCAGGATAGATATTATTACTCTGCTTTATAGATGAGAAAACTAAGGCTCAGAGAGCTTGAGAGGAAAAATAATGAACCCAAATTACAGCCCCCATGTGGGGGAGTTTCTGTTCAGTCCCCAGTCGGCCTCCCTGAAGTCTGGGGCTTTTTCCAGCTGAGTAGCACTGCTGACAATTTCCAAAAATAGCATGGAGCAATCGTGAAACTCTGCAAGAGGAATTGTAGTCTTGGTGTTGTACCTTTCACGTGGCCTTATCAAGGTAGGCTGAGGGTATTAACCTTCCAACATGCAGCCAGGGTCGTGCCAGGTGGTGGGGAGTGGGTTTATTGCTGGGGAGAAAGGAGCCAGTAGTAGGCTGACCCCGGGCCCAGTCTCTAAGGTAAGGGTTGACACAGGGATCACTGGGGCTGTAGGGAGGTCTTCTCAATGGAGTCGTTACCAGAAATACTAAATAATCATGAATAATAAACTCTTATTTTTATTTTTTGCTGGTTAAAATCATGTAAAACCCCTCTTCCCCCACCCCAACCCACTCTAAAATGTTGGCCTTTTTTGTTTTATTTCAGAAAACCCTAGGAAAAGAATCCTATATCATAGATCTCTGACTCTTTCTTGGACACCTTCACTCCTCTGAGATACGCACATCACTTTTCCTAGGTGAACTTGATGTCTATCTCTCCAAAGACAGAGTTCAAAGAGTACCAAGAGTTTTAGGAGCCAGTTGAAGTGCACACATTTACTGAGGTTTGTAAACCAGTGTTGCGAGGGTTAAAGCACCCACAGCATCTGCCTGGGTCACCCTGTTCCAGGGAGACCAAGAGGACACAGGCTAATACTGCCTTCTCGATAACCATTCTACAGACAACCAATTTCAATGCCAGCCATGTGTGAACATCTTGTAGGACAGACAAGTCACTTTTCTGGCTTACCCTCTATGACTCATTATTTTCATTTTCCATGCAAAGGTCCGTGTTTCTAAATTGCCTACTCGAAAGGGGTCAAGGTTCTTACAGATATTTAGCCTTTAAGGAGTCTTTTTAAAAAACAGGAATCACCTTTGGTAAGTGGCATTTCTTCAATGAGAAGAGCATGCATCAGGAGCTTCATAAGGTCAGGGAGCTGATATTCTAAGGTATCTACTTTGTCATAGGGGCGTGTACACCCACAGATTTGTAAGTGTGACTTCATGGTAATCTTGTAATAAGTAGAGTAACACGTGCCCCCCCCAAACATCACATAGCAATGCCTCACTGCACATGATGACTGCAGATGAATTAGAAATGGGGAGGTTAGCCAAAATGAATAAATTCTTTTCTGACCCAATGTTTTACTCTCTTAATTATCTTAATAACTTAGAAAAGACTGGAGTTCGGGGTATGAATTATTCAGTTGCCGTTCAAAGGCCATCATAACAAATAAGGTTACAATCAAACTATTGTTTGTTGGAGATTTCTAGGCCCCCTAGACACCTATGGCTGTAATAGTACAAGGCTGTAAAGCTTGGGCAGCCCTTTAGTGTTTGTGAAGGTGCAGCCCGAGAGCGGCTTGGAGAGACTACAGAGGATCAGACTTCACACAAGCAGAGCTGAAATATTTCCAAAGAGAATTTGATGAGTCTTTTGCTTACCCTGGAATAAGTATTGTGTGTGTTTTGCGTGTACCTACCATTTGCCAATATGGAAAAGTTTCCTAATGAAATGAAATCTAACAAATCTCTGACTAATAATACTGTGTGAAATCTTTAACAAAGAAACTCCCAGATGGGGCGGTATAGAGGGGATGAGGATTGAAGTTCAGATTTGGTTCAGTGTGTATAATCGTATGTCTTTGTCGGATGATGAATGTGTATAATCAGGAAGTCACGTCTTACCCAGGAATTGAGTGGCAGTAGTCATCGAATGATATTGAAAATCGCAGATGGAAAGACTTATTGACAATTGTGTAAGTTTCTAACCACGGACTGTTCAATGGACAAACAAGTGCTTTGGCATCTCCAGCTCTTAGAACGGTACCCAGGACATTGCATAATAAACATGTGGTGAATAACTGAAGGAACACATGAATGGATAAGTGTATTTGCTGTGCTTGTAACTGTACTGTAGCTTTGGGAGAAAAATACGTCTCTACTTCACCAGGCATCTGACATGGCTAATAAGTTAAATTCTCCTCTGATTCTGTCAGGAGCAGAAGTTAGGCAACCTTTCCATTTGAATTGCTGAATTTGGTTACCCTCTCTGGTCTGCAAAGAGCTCTTAGAGGTCTCTAAACATGGAAATATTTAACTCATGATGGGTTAAGGCATATGAATTGTGATTTGAAAGGTATGGTAGCACAGGGGTTTAAAAGGCATTTAGGGGATAATGTCATTCTAAGTATAACTGCAATGTCTCCATGAGAAAATGACTCCCATTTCTAAATAATCAACGTGGAAATGGACTTTGGTAACTAGATTCATTTATGACTTGAGGAGTCCCTACATATTAACAATATACCTGACACAATGAAATAGGTAAATAAGTATTTTTTTACAAACACTTTTTATAAAGTTACCAAAATTCGAGAACTCCTAAACTCCACAATTTGAAGAGGAAAGTCAGTAGGAATTTGGCAAATTTTGCAATCCATGTAATAAACAAAATGTCAAGGTGCCCAAATGGGGTCAGATTAGACTCAGCGCTTCTGATGATTCTGTATCAAAACAATTAGAAACTACGATTGCTTCAAAAGTTTACTTTAGAAAGTCAAGTTCGCTAACTCAGTTAATTTTCTTCAGAGAAAATATGCTACTAGAATGCAAAGTGATAAGAATGCTAACTGTGGTATAACTTAGTATTCATAGTATAAGAAATTATTCGGATATTATTTCATTCCTGCCCTCAAGTTCTTAAGATTCTTTTGGAATTTCATCTTATGTGATTTGATCTGTACAAAATAATGTGAGAAGAGATAATGGGATTTAAGGAGAGAAATGATTGAATCACCATGTCCCAATAAAAAGTGTTCAAATTGGATTTCACTACATAATGAATTCTGCTTCAACTTACTTTGACATAAATAAGATTGGGTAAGGGAAACCAGAAGTAAATCAAATAAATTAATAAAAACTATCAGAGCTGCTTCAAATTTGTCCCCCAGACAGTGTCTGCTTATTTGTATAATAAAACCTGATCTCATAAATTAAAACCTAGGCATGCCACTTGGTTGAAAGCAAAAATTTAAGTAAAAGTTAGTACATTTTTTGGGCATGATTAAGGTGCCTTCTGGTTTCATCAATATCAATAGTCCCTTTGAAAACTGAAACCTGAAACCCAGAAGAACAAGGTTCAACTTTCAACTAGAAGTTTTTTAAAAAGCAAGATTGGAGATACAGACATGCATGCAATATTGAAGATTAGCTGTCCTTCATATTTTCTTAATTACACACATTTACTGAACACGAGGAAATTTTTTCATTTTGTCTAGATGGGGGCCGTGTCTCCATCAGCATAATATATTACGGTATTAGTGAGTCTCTTGCAAAATTGAATTTGCATCTCTCCTGCCACTCACAGGGAGTTCATTATCTTACAGTACAGCCACTGGGAAAAATGCAATTTCCAGTGTTTAATAAAACTGTGGTCTTTTCACAAGGCTTATGATGCTTGAGCAATTTGTTAGTCACAATTGATCACAGATGCTTAACACTAATTATATGGTGGATACTGCCAGTAAGTGTGATTTTAAATATTTATTTACTATATTTCAGTGCAAACAGGGTATTTTGCAACTGCACTGTTATTTGTATTTCTCAGAGTTGAAGTGTCTTCTCAAAATGTTAAACATAAAAGATATGGTCACAAAGCTAAACATACAATGTATAAAATATGTGCTGGATGTGGTTAAGAGGCAAGGAAACTGATGGGAAAAGCCTCTTCTCTTGCTTCCTAGTTTAGCCACGGACAGTGGAAAGAAATAGGGCATTGGCTGTCCTGAAATGTGTCCCCTGGACTAACTAGTACTTTTTAACTCTTTGGGGTAGAGATGATCACTGCGGCCACTTTAAGCTACTCAATTTGGAAATCTGTGATCCAATTAAGCCTCACTGATCAAAAATTATTAAGCATTTAAAATATGACCTCACTAATTGGAAAACTGAAGGGCCAGAAGCCTGTTTTCTGATGATCCCTTAAAAATGAGGTTCAAGTGACAAATCACTGAAAAGGAACTGAGTTCTAAATAGTGAGGTTGAGCCCTCAGAACGTGATCTTCAGCTATTAAACAGCTTTTTGAAGTATGGCTATCATACGTGCATGATTTTAGTGGCCCTAGATCTTTATATTAAAGATGCAATTTAAATTTGAACCACATCTGGTGTTCTTTGTTCTGTAATAAACCGAGTGTGTGAAATGAACTTGTAGTAGAAGTTATCCTTTATTTTTTTTGCTTTGAATAATCTAGAGAAGCATTATGTCATGCACTTATGAAAGCCCTAAGCTGAAAGCATAAACAAGAGTTAGCTTGGGCAACTTCAGAAGAAAAAGGTGTCAGGAGGACCTATTTCCTATGAGGTTTTTTAAACCCAGTATTCAAAATGGTTTTCCAACAGCAATTTTGAAGTTGCTGTGCTTTTTTACATTGTTTCTACCAACAGATTACTTAGACAGAAAGATGAGATCTTCAAATAACTCATAACACACAGGTGGAAAATGGGATTTATACTCGCTAGGGCAGCACTGTATGATTTTGTAGATGTTTGTGACTACTGTGAAGAATTTGATGTGGACTCAGCTAATGCAGTTCACGGGCAAAGAACTTTCCACAGAGAGAAAGTTAAGGTTACTATACTTTATGAGGTTGAAGATTGTATCCCCATATTTTCTTTTAAGGGTAAAATTTTAGTTTGGACCGTGGATCCATGGGAAGTTGCTTTCCAAGCTTGTGGAGCTGTTGGGCCCCTAGTCTCCAAATTGTCCCACATTTGATGGTTTGGAGAAAGGTGATTTCTACCTGAACATTATCTAGGCTTGGCGTTCAAGTTCAGCCTTAGTTGTTATCACCCAAACCTCGTGCTACTGCCACCCCTGGAGCACCCACTCCAACTTGGTGCCTCAGAATGTTTCAGACCAACTTTGCCTCAGTAACATGCACACATTTCTGTTTATTCTGTCACCATGCAGAGGTATCTGAGGCTGGTCACTGGAGTCTGGAGGCCAAATGCCTTTCCCTGAATGTGTTGATTGAGAAGATTCCATCCTGTCTTTTCATCTCACCATTTCCCATGACCTTTATCTCAACACCTTCTCCTTGACCTGACGCTTCACCAGCTTGAAACCAGTTCTAGCTTCCAGGATTTGCTTAACAGGCATTTTCTGGGCCACTGAGTATTTTTCACTGGGTAATATAAAAAGGAGACAGAGCGAGCCAGGAAGCAGATGTCTCTTGGGTGGTGTGAGTCTTTGAGAGTTGGAATTTGAAATCTCTGTCTGAAAGAAACAGTGAATGGGTGTAATTAGTCAGGCTGATGAAGGAGTAAAACCTGGTAAGCAATTTTGTTTGACTGGCTTAATGAAAAGCATTAGCTATCAGTTTCTGCCTAAACTCGCTGCGGGTAAAACAAGTGTGGGGTTTGAACAAAAGATAAAGATTCCACGTGGGTTTGGACTCTGTTCCTGAGAATAAGTTTTGCTTGGGTGGAAGGTATGTGGTTCATCCAAAAAAAAAAAAAAAAAATCAATGACTTGTGTCCCTTCTTCACACATTTTAAGATAATGGATCATATTTCAGGAAATGGAAGAGGTTCTTGCAAAGGCCAAAACTGGTATTTTGTAGCCCAGTGTGTGTGTTGCTCATTTTCTTCTTATCCCCTTAAGCCAGGCGTTTTCCCTAAGTTAGTTTTCAAGGCAAAGGAATTTTTAAGGATTGACTTGAGGTTATCTCCCATCACCGTGCATCCTCCCCTGATGGTGTGAATCTGGCCAACAGCTGCCAAAGGCCTTGAGACCTATTCATCATCAAGTGACTAGCAAGAAATTAAGTGCCCCATGGAGGGGATGTTTTACTGCTGTCAAAGGAATTAAAAAATGATCCTCTAGCATCATTAATGACAGCTGGTAAAGCCGTGGAGCCAAACGATGTGACATTCAAGAAGAAAATGGTTTGATATCCAAAAACAAAAATGGCAGCCTCTCTGAATCTTGACTGTAAGCTGTACTGAGCATCCTTCACAAGGCCAGACCAAATATATCAGCGATGTATAAGCTCGAGTCCAGAGTGTGGTCCCAGATGCTGTTTCTCTTTCTGGCCATCAACAGTCACTGCCTCTTGAGATGTAAGGTAACCATCTTCAGCAAGATGGCAGTATCCGTTCTCAGATTTGCTTTGTTATATAAATTTCAGCTTTCTGACTTGGATCCCAGTAGAAAATTCTCTTAAATTGGGATTGGACAGAAGGGCTGAATCTACACTTTTTTTTTCCTTAGGGGAAAGATTATTTATTAGTGTTACTTGAGGTCACAAATTATTTTCTTGATAAAGTGGGGGAAAAGGGGGACACATGATCTTGTTTCGTGTCCTATTTACTTAAGATTCAAATTAATTTTACAAGAAGTGACAAAACCCATTTTTTAAGGTACATGGCTTCTTGACAAACCACAGAGTAGAACAGAAAACAAAATAAATTCTGCCTCATTACTTTCCAAGTAGTTAATAAGGCAAACAAAAGTCAGCCAGGACAAAGAAAGCAGAAGAAAATGTTATTCTTGGGTTCAGATGTTAGAGAGGAACTTAACCAGTTCTAGAAAGGGATGAGGAAAGGAAACTTTTTTGAGACTTACCATGAGCTGTTTCCACGTACATTATCTCAGCTAAAGTTCAGGCAATTTCTTATGGATGAGAAGAGTGAGACTTGGAGAGTCTAAGTAAGACTCATGGTCTAGGTAGAAAGTGGCAGAGAAAAGACAAAAACCCAGCTTCTCCCACCTCAAAGCTACCTGAACACTTCTGTCTCCACCACTCATCACCAAGCACCTGGCTGCCAACCCTACGGAAATCCCTAAGGGATGGGGCCCCATCCTTAGAGAGCCACACACTATGAAACTGACCTGACCCCAGACACCCCAACCATAGTAGTGGAAGGTTAAGTCCATTATCAGGACAAATCATGGGTTACAAAATTTGCTTTGGTTGAAATCCTTGAGAAGCTCAGCCTTTATCTGCAGGCTGATTGCCTCATGGATGAGCTTTCTCCGTTTGTTACCACTGATAGCAATTACTTTTTTAAATGGCTCTTTTAAAACGTTTTTCCCTTCCTTTAATTCCAAAACACCCTTGATGCTTTAAGCAGGACCCAAAATATTTTTGTATTTTGAATATGTATATAACTTTAACATATCATTGGGGCATAGTCTAAGTGTATAACTTTTTCAGCCCATTGCCAGGAGGAAACAGCTGTCCTTATAATGCCATCATTATTGCTAGTATGGAGACAGTGGCACCAGGAAGATTTGGACTTTAATCCTGGCCTCCCACTGTTGCTCTTGTGTGACCTCGGGCAAGTCACGTAACCTCAATCAGCCTCAGTTTCCACTCTGTAAAATGATATTAACATGATAAAAAATACTCATGGCTACTCTCTTGGGGTACTCATTAAGAGCCAGATGCTGTGCTAAGTACTTTGCCAACATCATCACAGTATGCACAAAATGAGGATAATAATGCCCAGCAGCTCTGGTTCTTGTGCATCTTCACTGATTTGGAATGCATATAATGCATCTAGTATATTATGCACAACTCATTGTGGTCAATAGATGTCAATCGTGGTCAATAGACGTTCTCCTGTGTCTCCCTTTCTTTCTCTACCTCAGCTTGGGTCACATTAGGTCCCCATTGCTCAGGCTCTGGTGCTTGGAAATAATGGGTCCATGGATGTGACTGATTCGTACTAATGACTGCAACCCTTATTGTCCTCATGTGACAGGTCCTGACCCAGGCCGGGGCTTCTTCATTATGTTAATTCATAGATTTAACCCTGCTGGGAAGAGCTAAGGGTCTTGCTATGCAGGGGCCATTTGATGAACTGCTGGAGTGAGGGTCCAATTTTTAGCCTTAGCTTTAGGTTCTTCATGCTGGGTAGAACAGATGTAGACCAGACTTTCCTGATGTTTTCTCACTGTCTAGGATTAGTTGCAACTGGCCATATGGCTAGAGGCTCTTAGTAACAAGAGCAGTAATTTGAGAGAAGAAAATACACTTGATATAAATGAGGTTCCTACTTCCATAATGTCTTGAAATGATCCCTTGGTACGAACAGGCATGATTAAAAAATGCTTATCTCTGATCATCTACCAAAGGCTTAGGATATGAGGCTCCTCTTGATCATGTAACAACTAAAAAATACACCAGAATCTGGGGGATTATCTTCTCGTGAATTATATTCTAAGGAAATGCCTCTTGATCATCTTCACTGAAGTACCTTGACTGGTAGATAGAGGTCTCGGATAACTCTAAGTAAGATGCCTTTTTCGATTATAAAATTTCTTTGAGGGGCTTCCCTGGTGGCACAGTGGTTAAGAATCCGCCTGCCAATGCAGGGGACACAGGTTTGAGCCCTGGTCCAGTAAGATTCCACATGCCACAGAGAAACTAAGCCCGTGCACCACAACTACTGAGCCTGCGCTCTAGAGCCTGTGAGACACAACTACTGAGCCCGCGTGCCTAGACCCCATGCTCCACAACAAGAGAAGCCACCGCAATGAGACGCCCACCTCACTGCAACGAAGAGTAGCCCCCGCTCGCCGCAACTAGAGAAAGCCCTCACAGCAACGAAGACCCAATGAAGCCAAAAATAAATAAATTTTAAAAAAATCTTTTAAGTTAAAATATAAAATAAAATTTCTTTGAAATCACAAATTTTATTTTAAACGTAAGTTTTGGTTATCTAATTCTGTGTAACAAACTGCCCCCAAATTTAGCAGCTTAAAACAAGAACAATTGATTATTTCTCAGAGTTCTGTGGGTTGACCAGAAGGTTTTCTACTTCATACGGTGTTGGCTTAGACTTCTGGAAGGTCCAAAATTGTCTCTTGCACATGGCAGGAAGTTGGTGATTGCTGGCTGGGAATTCAGCGGGGATTATTGGTCAAGGCACTCAGTTCTCCTCTACATGGACTTCTGCACATGGACGCTTGTGCTTTCTCACAGCGTGAAAGACTCAAGGTAGTCAAACATTTTCAAAAGCATAACAGTGAAAGCTGAAAGGCCTTCTCAAGTCTTAAGGTCTAGAACCAGCACAGTCTCACTTTCACAGTTACCGGTTAAAGCAGATTGTAGGGCCAGCCTGGATTCAAAGCCAGAAGCTCACACAAGAACATGAAAATAAGGAGTCATAGTTTATTGAGGCCACCAAAGTAACAGTCTACTACAACATGGGAATTTTGCACACTGTCCCGGAATGTATGTGTTATATTTTAGTATGAAAATATATTCCCCCAGATAGTCAAGTAAAATGAACTCTTATGGAAGTTCCGTGGTTTTACTTAACCTTGGCATACTACCATGGACATGCCACTTGGGAAAGCAAGTTCCAGGTTTTTCTTCTTTTCTCAGCTGTCTGGTTGGGTCTTGGGACTTAGTAGGAGGGGTGATCTGGGAGGAAAGTGGGATACACCCTAGATAGTTAGTTCATGTATTTACCTCACTTAGTAAGCATCTAGGACTGAATCCCAAAGCAAATACCAGTAATTTTTATTGATATTCATGTCTTTGTTCTCATCCTTTAGCCCTCAGACTTGAGAGTTTTAAATTAGAACCTAAAGAAATTTAGAAAAGACCCTGTGATGTTAAGGTGTCCAGGGATGTAACTTAACTTGTTTGGTTCAGCCAATATATTCTGCTTTTTTTAAAAAAATAAGAATTCTTTACCAGCATGTATCACACTAAAAGAATTGTTTTAAAGAGGTGAACTTAGGTCAATATGATAGTTAGATGGATATAGGCAGGAGAGCTGTAGGGTAAGGTTTTAGTAACCCAGTCTGATTCATTTCCCTGATGGTGGAGGAGTTTTCCATCACAAGCAGTAACAAAGATACTTTGAAATAGCACAGCAGCCAGAAAACAAATCATATATCTAAATGTATCTGCCCTTATTTCAGGTCAAAGTCTGCAAATTATCCAAAGGACATTTTTCTTGCTTAAGTTATCTGAGCTCTGCTGCCAAGCAGAATTGTATATTACAGTCCAGCAGAGCTGAGAGAGAGAGAGAGAGGCCCCAAGCAGTAGAATCCATGCAAAGCACAGGAAGAACTGCGTGTACTGCCGTTGTTTGTGACAGCCCTGGTCCTTACATCTTAGACTTCTTTCTGGGTGAGAGATTCCATCTGGCACATCCCCCAAATCACCAACTCTGAAACCTGACTTCTAAAACATAGAATTGAATTTCTTCCTTCCATTCCCTGTATTTTATTAACAAAAAGTTTCAAACATACAGAAAAGTTGAAAGAACGGTTCAGTGAACATCCATACACCCATCTGGATTCTCCAGTGAAGACCTCTTTAATCATCATCCATCCCTTCATTTTTAGAAGCATTGCAAAGTAAGCTGCAGACAATAGGACACTTCAACCCTAAGCACTTCAACAAGCACAAGCTAGAGTTCAATATTTGTTTATGGTCTCTCTCTCCCTCCCTCCCTTCCTCCCTCCATTCCTTCCTTCCCTTCCTTCCTTCCCTTTCTCTCTCTCTCTCTCCTTTTTTTCTTTCTTTATTTATTTGAGATGAAACTTACATGCAATGAGATACACTAGTCCTAAATGTCTTATTCCACGAGCTTTGACAAATACATTCTCCCGTGTAACCAAACCCCCATCAAGACCCAGAGCATTACTGTCACCCCATACAGTTTCCTCCTGTGCCTTGCCAGTCAATCCCTTCCACCCACCCTCCATCAACAACAATCACTGTTGTGATTTTTTAAGCCTTAGATTCATTTTGCCTATTCTAGAGCTTTATATTAATTATACAGTATGTATTCTGGGTGAGAACTGGGCTTCCTTATCCAATACTGAAAAAAAATCTTAAACCTTGAAAGTGTACCTCTTCTTTGTGCTCTCAGAGCCATGGCTCCTTTTGCTGCCTCATGGAGAAGCAAGAATTTTTCCGCAGGGAGTCATCCTTGACTGCTCAGCAATTTGGGGGCAGTTGACCCTGTGTCTTGATTTCGGTCCCCGCAAGCCTGCAGCAGCAACAGCTTCTCAATGACAAGGAGGATGAGAAGGTGCAGGTGGGCATGTGCCAGCGATCAGAGGGCCAGGGACACCCACGCAGACCCCACACATCCCCTGGCGTGGCTGTGTTTATTAGCGGGTCTGCCTTTGTGTCTGTGAACTGGACTCTGTATTATTGGTTTGATTCTGGTTGTTCCATGAGACAAAGGAGGAAATAGTTTGCCTCAAAGCATGCAGCGCAATCCAGGGACGGAACGGTGTGTATCTCCTGAGCAGGGTGAAGATCCTCGGCTCACCAGGCAGATGCTGCCCGCTCTGCCTCCAGTGTAGAAAAAGGAGCTGCATATGGGGAGCTGATGTTATATTTGAGGCTTTTCCAAACCCACAGGGCTCTTTCGACGACAAGAAACAGGTCACCCTACTTTCCGAGATAGATGTGGTACATTCAGTAACAAAGAGAGGGCAACCCAGATGAGATGCACCCCAGGAGACCTCTCCAACCAAGTGCTGCAAGGAGCTATCATTAGGCTATGAAATCCAGAGGGCCAGGCTGTGCAGCAAGTGTGTTCCCAAATGAGTATATTCAGTGTTATTTGGATAAATGAAAAGTCTTACAGGTACCCGGCGATCGCACGCACACTCGGAGGGGTTTTAATAGTCTGCATCGTACACCCACATTACTCTAAGAAAGCTGCTGCTCCAGTGCCTTGAACACATGCCAACTGTAAGCTCTTTCTCTTTGTTTTGCATCTCACGTGCTTAATTTAATGGGACACCGTTTGTATAACCAGACCAGCAGCAATCACGCTTATCTCCACTAACAGATTATTTTATTTAGCTTTGTGCTTTAATGGGTCATTGGCTGCTGAGCTAAGGCAAAGGTGAGCAGTTTTGGGGGGATTATTGAAGTTTAGTCGTCCCGACTTTCTGTTCTATCTCATTACATGGATCAGTCAGCAAATAACAGGAAGATTCCCTGTCTTCCCCCACCTCCACCAGAATATCCTATCTGAACTTCAGCATACCTTGCTTAAGGCTGGACAAAAGCGAGAAGCTTCCTTGAGTTTCCCAGTTTGGAAATATTGTGTTCATGTAAAATTATCATCCAAGCAATAGTTCCTCTACAAAAATCTTCCCGTGAAGCGTAATTTACAAATACATGGAACCGAGTGATGACAGACATCAAATTAATAAAGTGCCATATGCATCTCAAAACAACAGATACTATCAATCATCTCTAATATTATCTATGATGACTTCAAAAAACAATACAGGATTGGGTACACAATTCATAAACCTTTCCTCTAATTAGCTGCAGACAAAGCTTTATAGATAGAGGGAAATTGGACAGGCATCAGAGAAGATAAGGCATTTGCTACTTGGCTCGGCTGGAATAAAACTGCAGGAAGATATAGAGATCTATGATTCAAGCTTATCCAAGAATAATGGGGTTGGGCTTCCCTGGTGGCACAGTGGTTGATAGTCCGCCTGCCGATGCAGGGGACACGGGTTCGTGCCCCGGTCCGGGAGGATCCCACGTGCCGCGGAGCGGCTGGGCCCGTGAGCCATGGCCGCTGAGCCTGCGCGTCCGGAGCCTGCACTCCGCAATGGGAGAGGCCACAGCAGTGAGAGGTCTGCTTACCGCAAAAAAAAAAAACAAAACAAACAAAAAAACAACAAGAATAATGGGGAAAATATAATGCTTAGATAATAAGGCAACCTGAGACAATAACATGCACAACTTACGAAACTCGGGACAGAGGAGGAAGTGAAGGGTGGGGAGACAGAAGGATATTGGCTGTAAGACAAACAAACAGACAAGAGGCTCAGTGGACTTTATACTCTTTTTGTTAATGTCTTTTAAATTTTAAAGACATGCTTTGTAACTTTCCAGCTCTAATATTTAAGCAGTTATTTTGACGCAGAGACTTCCACTTTCTCTGAATCCAGGGATGCTGCCTGGATACGAGTTTAGAAGTGGATAGGTTGGGAAGTTCCTGGCACCGTCTGATCCATTATCTGTCTCGTTCACTGCAGCAGTTTTTGATGAAAGGCTTTTTTAATTGCTTTTCCCTGGAAATGATTCTCCCCAGGCAGTTCTCCTTCCCTTTTCCTGCCTGTCATCCTGTCCTGGCAGCCAGATCATCAAATCCTAGAGGAGGGACGGGGAATTTTCTCCATGTGTCTCTGGAGCCGGTGGCCAGGCACCCATGGCCACAGTTAAGAAAGCAGAGGTCAGGGGGCTTCCCTGGTGGCGCAGTGGTTGCGCGTCCGCCTGCCGATACAGGGGAACTGGGTTCGCGCCCCGGTCTGGGAGGATCCCACGTGCCGCGGAGCGGCTGGGCCCGTGAGCCATGGCCGCTGAGCCTGCGCGCCCGGAGCCTGTGCTCCGCAACGGGAGAGGCCACAACAGAGGGAGGCCCGCATACCACAAAAAAAAAAAAAAAAAAGCAAGCAGAGGTCAGGAAGGTAGGGGCCGTCTGTGGAGCTGCCTTGGCTTCTTGGTAAGGTTTATGGCTTTTAAACTGATGCTTATTGCCTCTTTAAATGTTAAAGAGGGAAGTCCCCATGAACCCCTGCTGGCATTCAATTATGGTCTTGGTTATAAAATGTCTCAGATCTTTAGGGAGTGTGAGCCAATCAATTGAGTATTGCAGAGAAGGAGCATAGAGCTGCAGAGGCTGGTCTTTGCCACGTTTCCTTTTGCTCCCTTCTTCTATTTCGCTGCTGGAGAAGCTTGTTTATAAGGGGCTTGTTTACTAGCTGGAGGGCATTTGGGGAATTATTATCTAACAATAAAGGATGAATGGTGCCTGAAGATCTTTAACTCATTTGACAGGTGTGATACATTGTTCTTTCAGAGCCTATGTTAATTTCTTTTAAAAAAATTTTTTAAAAATGAAGTATAGTTGATTTACAATGTTGTGTTAGTTTCAGGTGTACAGCAAACTGATTTAGTTATACATACATATGTATCTATTTTTTTCAGATTCTTTTCCTTTATAGGTTATTATAAAATATTGAGTGCTATACTCAAAATATTGAGTGCTATACTCAAAATATTGAGTGCTATACTCAATATACTCAATACTTCCTTCTCACAGCTAGATACCTGTGCTATACAGTACGTCCTTATTGGTTACTTATTTTATACATAGTAGTGTGCATCTGTTAGTCCCAACCTCCTAATTTATCCCTCCCCCTCCCCTTTCATAATCATAAATTTGTTTTCTATGTCTATGTTAATTTCTAAATAGCATTTTCCTAAGATTCTTAGGCTGCCCACATTTGAGTAAGCCTCTCTGTCTTTTGTTTTGCTGTTGTTCTGTTGAAATAGGGTCTCTGAGAAATGAATCAAAGTTTGTTGGTTTGTTTAAAATATTTTTTCTGAACGTGGCAACTTTGGTTATGCACATGGCTATGCTTGTTGAAGAACTTACAGAGCTACTTTAGATCTAGCAGCATGGTCTGGTCATTAGGGTGAAAGTGCATGCACGTGTCCATGCAGCAGGCACTGTACAAGAATGTAAGCCCCATGAGGGTAGGGATTTTGTCTCCTTTACACACTGCTGTATCCTCAGTGCCTGAAACACTGCCTGGCACTGTGGAAGCGCTCAGTAACACGTTGGATGGATGGAGCCTGCAGTGATGGGAATTGAAAGCACATATTTTCCTCCCCCAAACTAACCTAGTTCTAATGACTTGTGTAATCCCCCAAAATTAGAAAGACAGAAGTAATTTCATGTTAGGCCTCTGTGGTGTGTCTCTAAAGTGATTTAGTTAGCATCCTGTAGGATTCTGGGCCATCTCGCTCTTTTAACACATCTCTGAAGGGAAACGGGCAAAGTTTAAGTGCATTTGAAGGGTCTGCTTGTTTAAAAGAAACTGATTTTTTAAAAACACCTTTTTTTTAATCCCGTTACTTTTGACTATACTTTTACATAAATGACCTCATACCATACATTTTAAAATTTAATAATGAGATATTTCAAAGCCCCAACTTCAGGATGTCTCAGGTAGCAACATTCTTATTCTGCCTTCCTCTAGGAGTGGCTCCTGAGAAGAAGGATGGGGAGAATGACGACTAGGAAAGGTGAGAGGAAATGGGTTGGTGAAGAGTCAGATAGCCTTTGGGAATTCCATGACAGTAGCTGGAAATTAAGAGCAGGAGAGATGGGTGTCATGTGGGGGGTGAGTGGGCCACCTTCCTTCCCAGAGCTGCTCGTCTGACTCTTCCCGGAATCATAGTCACAGATCTGAGAGAGAGATGCTAGTATTATTAATGCCATTATCTGCATTCCACACATGAGGTAAGCAAGCCCCGGTGGGGTGTTGTGAATTCCTTCTCACAGCTACGTACCTGGCCAATGGAAGAGCTAGACTAGCCCTCTGGAGGTCCCCTTCTGAGCCCAAGCTCTTAACCACTATGCCCTACATCCCTCGGGACCCCGTGCTATGGGTATTGCTGTGACATTGTTTATACTGTGGTTCTGACTTCTGCTCCGGGACCTCTAACACCAGTCACCATGGTCACTTGCCTGTTCTGGCACAAGAGTCCCTTGGGTGCTGGCACCTCTTGTCCTGTCCTTGGACAAAAACAGCGGGAGGCTGAGAATGACGCCTGCACCCATGTGTGATCAGTGCCTTAGGACCCAGAAGGATGGGGCACAGAAGCAAGCCCTCTGTCCACACCCTCCCAAACCACTTCCTCGGGGTGCTTCTGTTCCATCGCTCATGGGTTGGTCATCACCCACGTTAGGTGGGGGCAGTCGTGAATTCCATCTGATTCCTGCCACACGGGGATCTGAAGAAGATACACGAAATGCCAACTGAACAGGCTCCTGAGGGGAAGCCCAAGGTATGTTCTTGTCTTTGTAGCCATGGCAACCACAGCCTAGCCCTGGCGGGGGGGTAGAAGGCGAGACCCACTCTCTTGTGTGAGGTGCTCCCTTTGACTTGCAAAGAAACCCAGAGGCAGAAAAGCCTACAGATCAAACAAAGGTGAGGGGTTCTATCTGCTACCGTTTGTTCTTTCCTTGACATCTATAACTGGTTTTGAAAACCCCTTTTATAAGACAGATTCAACTCTGATGGAAATGCTACAACCTCCGAGGCCTTAGTGGGAAATGACTTTAGCTGATGAGATTTGCTAAAGTCCCATAAGAGTGGCTTGGAAATCTTACTCCTGGGCTTGAGGAGCCTGCTTCTCTCACAGCTGGCATCCATGGTGCCATCGTTTTCTCAGAAGAATATCTGTATTTCACAAGAGGCACACCTCATTTTGTTGTACTTCACTTTATTGTGCTTCGAAGAGACTGTGTTTTTTTAACAAATTGAAGGTTTGGGGCAACCCTGCATATTATATGTGTTATGGTGATCTGTGATCAGTTATCTTTGATGTTACTACTATGAGTCGCTGAAGGTTCAGAGGATGATTATCATTTTTCAGCAATAAAGTATTTTTTTTTTTTTTTTTTTTTGTGGTATGCGGGCCTTCCTCTGCTGTGGCCTCTCCCGTTGCGGAGCACAGGCTCCGGACGCGCAGGCTCAGCGGCCATGGCTCACGGGCCCAGCCGCTCCGCGGCATGTGGGATCCTCCCATACCGGGGCGCGAACCCGGTTCCCCTGCATCGGCAGGCGGACGCGCAACCACTGCGCCACCAGGGAAGCCCAATAAAGTATTTTTAATGAAAGCATGTACGTTGTTTTTTAGACATGGTGCTATTGCACACTTAATAGACTTCAGTAGAGTATAAGCATAATTTTGATTTGCACTGGGAAACCAAGAAATTTTGTGTGACTCACTTTATTGTGATATTTGCTTTGTTACGATGGTCTGGACCTGAACCTACAATATCCCTGAGGTGTGCCTGTAGTTGTTTGTGGTTTTCCAAGTAATGCTGTGATATAAAAAATTGGGTTTGCCTGTGGCCGGGAACAATCTATTTAGGTGAAGTAGATTTTTCTGATTGGACAAATGGACCTGGTTCTTACTATAGACACACTCAGACTTGAAGAAGTACACAGTGGTTTTAAAGTTACTGAGGAAAGAGCTTTTTTAGTGTTTTCAGTTTATTTCTGAACGAAGGCTCTCTTTACTGAGATACTTGTCTTCAGTGCCAGCAAAGTCTACTGTAGCACAAATGTGCCCTTTTTTGAGTGATCTGAGCACTGAGATTTGGGGGCAGGAGGATGATGGTTCTCAAAACTGATGCATTTCTACTTCCTTTGGAAGGATGCCGTCATGGATGTTTAGCTCACTGCATTGAGAAACACTAAATATGTTTCTATTAAAGACAATCAAGAGTATTGATTTTTCAGAAAATTCTAATGATCTAGAGATTTTATTCTTTCTCTTATCTAATTCCACAGTAACTCTCCATCAAAAGCTGAACATGTATTTCAGGATATAACAGGAGAGTGTGCCTAAAATATCCAAAGGGATGTGCAGAAGACTGTAGGCATGGTAGCAATGTTTTTTTTTTTTATAGTAGGTTCTTAATGGTTGTCTCTTTTATATATACAGCAGCGTGTATATGTTAACCCCGTCCTCCTAATTTATCCCTTCCCCCACCACCTTCCCCTTTGGTAACCATAAGTTTGTTTTCTTTATGGGTTTTAAATATGTACCTTCAATCCAAAAAGAATGTTTAACAGTTCTGTCAATCATTATTATCTGATTATTTTTTCTGTCTCTGGAAAGTTGGGAGGTCACATGCCCTTCCAACTGTCAGGCCTCACTCCTGTGTCTGGTGTTCCCATCCCTGGGACTGTATCTTTGAGAACGAAAAGGGCATTGTTTTCTTTCTATTGAAGTATAGTTGATTTACCATACTGTGTTAGTTTCAGGTGTACAGCAAAGTGATTCAGTTATATACGTATATATTTTTCAGATTATTTTCCATTATAGGTTATTACACGATAGTGAATATAGTTCCCTGTGCTATACAGTAGGAACTTGTTGCTTATCTATTTTATATAATAGTAGTTTGTATCTGTTAATACTATATTCCCAAATTATTATCCCTCCCCTCCTCTCTTTCCCCTTTGGTAACTGTAAGTTTGTTTTCTATGTTTGTCAGCCTGTTTATGTTCTGTATATAGATTCATTTGTATTATTTTTTAATTCCACATATAAGCGATACCATATAATATTAGTCTTTCTCTATGTGACTTACTCCACTTAGTATGATATTCTCTAGGTCCATCTATGTTGTTGTAAATGACATTATTTCATTCTTTCTTAGGGCTGAATAATATTCCATTGTATATATGTACCACATCTTCTTAAACCAACCATGTCTGTTGATGGGCACTTGAGTTGTTTTCATGTCTTGGCTATTGTAAATAGCCTTTCCTTGAACATTGGGGTGTTCGAATTAGAGTTCTCATCTTTTCAGAATATATGCCCAGGGGCTTCCCTGGTGGTGCAGTGGTTGAGAGTCCGCCTGCCGATGTAGGGGACACAGGTTCGTG
>NC_041222.1:76754896-76768538 GCF_002837175.3 Physeter macrocephalus
AGGCCCACGTACCACAAAAAAAAAAAAAAAAAAAAAAAGAATATATGCCCAGGAGTAGGATTGCTGGGTCATATGGTAGTTCTATTTTTAGTTTCTTTAAGGAGCCTCTACACTGTTCTCCATAGTAGCTGTATCAATTTACATTCCCACCAACAGTGTAGGAGGGTTGCCTATCTCCACACCCTCTCCAGCATTTATTGTCTGTAGACTTTTTAATGACCAGTGTGAGGTGTCACCTCATTGTGGTTTTGATTTGCATTTCTCTAATGATTAGCAGTATTGAGCACCTTTTCATGTTCTTGTTAGCCATCTATAGGTCTTCTCTGGAGAGATGTCTATTTAGGTCTTCCAAAAGGGCATTGCTTGAGTAACATATGTGAATGTGGGTCAGAAATTTGAACGAGCTCTTAAGGTAACGTGCCAAACTACCCTATGCCATTTATGTAGGTATTTCTATTTCTATTTCTACTGCTTATATTTGAGTCATAGAGAAAGAGAGAGAGAGAATCAGGGACAGAGAGGACTATGAAGACTGAGAATGTGTGTGGACAAAGAACAGAGCAACATAATAGCGTGTGCAAGCTAGGAACTCCCAGAACAGGAGTCTAGTCCCCTATCGTGTGGACAATCAGCTCCTCAAATTCTTAGTTTCTTGGTCTATGGAAAAAAGCATTCCTGCACTGCCTATATTTTAGGGCCAGGCAGAAAATCTAAGGAGAGAGTAGATTTAACAATACCCATCAGTGTGGACATAAAGGAAGGAGGCCATGTTAAGGAAACAACTTACTTTTGGGACATCTCAAGCAAAACAAATATTTCATAACTCCATGTTTTCCCATGAGACACATCGCCAAATGCTTCTCTTGTTGGAAATCAGATGTTTCATTCATATCAAGGAAAGGAAGTGATGGCATCTCTATAGCCATAATCACATTCAGAATGTTAGCGTTGGCTGGGGCTTTAGAAGGTCATCTAGTTCTACCTCTTTAGGTAAAAGATAAGAAAATTATCTGAAGGGTAAGGGACTGATCCAACGTCTCATAGCTACTGAGTAGCAGAGATGGGATGAGAAGTCTATTAACCGGTTTCTGTCTGGGGCTCTGTTACTGCCCTCCTCTCCTCTGCCCTCCTGAGGTTCAGGGTGTGTGAAAGCTTCTGTGTGTTTCTGGGTGTGTTCATTGGGTTGAGGATTGTGAAGAAAGGATATTCTTGAAGTTCTCACCCTTAAATCTGGAACCTCCACACAGTCCTAAGAATACCATGGGCACAGTGAGGGCTTGGCTTCCATGGTTTCCTTTTTACTTTGTGCATCATCTGTGTCTCTGAGCCTCGACAATTCTAGACGGAGCAATTCGAAAGACAACCACAGCAGCTGCATTTCAGAGGCATGCTTTGGGAAGATCCAACAGTGCTATTTAAAAAAAAAAAAATTGCACTTGTGAGTCTAAATGTAAATTGTCAACTTTTCCAATGGTTGGATCATTAATATTGTCTTCTCCAATCATTGAATTGGAAAAGAAGCCTCCCCAGCTCTTCTGAGATGACAGAGGGCAGCCTGGATAAAACCATAATGAAAAGGCCTCATTTTATTGATTCATTAAAAAAGTGTTTCCCCAAATCTTCAGTTAAAAAGTTTTTTAACAGCCAAAAACATCTATCAATTTAAATACAAAAAAATTTTTTTAAGTATAAGGAAGCAGCACATTGATCAAAAGATGAGTGAGTAGGTAACAGGAGGGAGGAGCCACTTGTGCCAGTGAACTGCATACAGTTGGTTCACACTTTAACTTAGAAATAAAATCACTAAGGGAAACATTGTAAATAGAATGATATTTTCTAAAAGAAAATGTGCAATTACAGGTTACGTGTTTGCTTAAGCAATTAACTTGCAGATAGGACCCCCAAAATGAAGAGATAAATGTAAATTACTCTAAGCTGTTTTATAATTTTAAAAATTTGCACAATTCTGAGTCCTGTAAAATAAACATGAATGCACCATATTAATAATTATATAAGAAACCCCAAATTATTATGAAGAGCATATGTGTTTTCATCTGTCTCTTTATTTATAACCCTGCTTTATCCAAAATATGGTTGTGCCCCAAATGCAATAATGATGGTGGTTCCAGAGAAGGTGACTCACCCCTGGGTCTTGGCTCCGCTTTCCCTCGGCTACCTCTCCCGCCTCCGCCTTTGGGTGCTTTCTTCTCAAAAGCCCCAGCTCCACCCATATCTAAACCTTAACTCCACTGCTCACAATGCCCAGAAATTCACCTTTCCTTTGAAGTATATATGCATGTTACTTCATACCATTGCCTAGTAAGAGTTTAATCTAAAGAGTACCATCAATATTATCTGTGCTTTAGACTTCAAGGAGCGTTGTCTTTTTCCTACCAGTGAGAAGGCAAGAAACTTAAAAAAATTCTTTTGTGTTCTTTGAACAGCTAGAAGGATCCATGTGCATCCTTTAGAGACGTGGGGATTAGGGTGAATCTGTGAATCTGTATTCTATTTCACAGCAGTTTAAGACAAAGAGAGGTGAGGTGAAAAGCTTTAAGACTGGGGTGGGATTTGGGGTTCTTTTTTGTTTTCTGTTTTTAGTACTTTTAGAAGAAATCTGAATTTTTGCAAACAGTGAGTGTACATTGGCTTACATTTTTTAAACATTTTAAAATTCAGATTATTGTAGGGAGAAGGGAAGTAGGCAGACTAATCCACAGGGCTCGTTGTAGAAAGGTAGGGATGGCAGAAGGGCACTCCAGTTAAAAAGCATCTGCTACCTCTCCCGCCTCCACCTTTGGGTGCCTTGTCTAAGAATCCTGCTTCCTCCTTGCTGGTCCCTGTGACTTCTCTGTGATGGTGAAAACAACATAGGCTCTGCTGTCAGAGAGCCCCATGTTCAAAACTCAACACCACTGCTATTAACTCTACGGTTTCAGCCAAGTTATTCAAACTGAGCCTTAGTTCTTTTTTCTGTAAAGTGGGTACAGCAAAGCCTGCATTAGCTTTTGTAGCTCTAACTGCAACAATAATTATCAAGTCCCTAGCATGGTTTCACATGTTTACAAACAAGCTATCTCAATGATTCTTCATCCCTTTCCTCACCCCAGCTCATCTCATCACAGTCACCATGTAACTTGGAGACTAGGGAATTTTCTGATTCTATTGGACTTCCTAGCTGATAATCTACACATATAGTTATTTAAAGTTGAGTTAATTAAAAGGAAATAAAATTAGAATTTCAGTTCCTTATTTCAAATGGCTATGACATAGAACAGCACAGACAGAATGTTTCCATTATTGCTAAAAGGTTTAGTGTTCGGCTCTCTTGACTGTCTTGCAGCTATAGGTGTGATGCAGTTCTGGCCAATAAATATAAGCAAAAGTCCCTGGGTAAAGCTTTCTTGGAGGGCAGCTATAGCTGCAGGGTCAATGTTGTGATCAGAGGTGACTTTGAGGATGGAAGCTATGGGGATGGGCTGGAGATAGAGCTGATCATTTAGAGATAGACTATAGCTAATCATATTCTTACAACTTCATCTTCTTTCCCAATTCCCATGTTATGATCATTCCAGCACTAAAACACTTACTAACTCTGTCTTAAATTGGACAAAGTCTTTGATCTCAATGTATCATGTTCTGTTTTTGTTTTTGATGGGAAAAGAGGCCAGTTAGAAAAAGCAATGTACTCTTAGTAGGCAGGAAAATCTTTCCTTCTCTGTCCTGACCTCCATTTGTTCATTCATTCTTTTCTTTGCCTCCCTCCCTCCCTCCCTCCCTCCCTCCCTCCTTCCCTTCCTTCCTTCCTTCCTTCCTTCCTTCCTTCCTTCTTTCCTTCCTTCCTTCTTTCCTTCTGGCTTTACCTCCTTCCAGAATAGAGTAAAGACATGACCTGACCTGGGAGCTGTGATCTTTTTACTGAATCAGGTGGATGCTTCATCAACAAATTTGCAGAGCTCCCTGCCTAGATTATTACTAAGCAGATGCTTCAACTATTACTAAGAAGCTGCTTCAGGCTGTTCAAAAATTAGTGAATCTAAACAAACAGTGCCTACAATTTCAAAGAGAAGAAGTGAGACCAAAATCTGATAGGCACTGCAAAACAGCTTACCTATGGAAATGCCCTTACTTCGAAATACCTTCTTCTCTGGCCTCCCTTTCTTAATCAGAAGTTATTATAGGTTATTTTCTTCTACCGTGTATGCTAGGCACATGGTGTTTTGAACTGAGAATTCATGAATTCTAATCCTCATCATTGAATTGGCTTCTTGCCTAACCTTGGGCAGAGGACACACTGTGTCTTTAATGCATTCCTCTAGGAATCACATGGAATGCTATAAAAGTTTTAATTAATGGAATTTGCAGAGAACTTGCCTAGCTGCGTATCTCCAGCCAACCTTAATTTTTAATCTTTATAAATACCTTTGAATTTTAATAAGTTCTCAGCAAGGCAGCCATTTATTCTTTAAGCATGGTTTCTACCTTATGGTTTGTTCACATGCGTTGCTTTATCTCCTCTTCATACCTCCACTATGGATGGCATTTTCTGCTATCATCCACT
Source organism: Physeter macrocephalus (assembly GCF_002837175.3). NCBI lineage: Eukaryota > Metazoa > Chordata > Mammalia > Artiodactyla > Physeteridae > Physeter > Physeter macrocephalus. The sequence continues at coordinate 76,759,458 of NC_041222.1, forward strand.
GCCCTCATATTTTATCTTCTCATAACAACTCTAGTTTAAGAAAATGTAGTTAAGAAAGTGCAAGCTAATTGCTAAAAAGGGCATCTGAATTTTCTGTGAATGTTTGCATTCAAACTCTGTTTCCCTTTTGATATCAGAGATGAAAATTTAGGGATATCACTTTAAATAACAAGATATTCTGTGAAGAGAGAGGAGAGATTTTTCTCATATTACATATGCTTGCTGAATATAAAGCCAGTTTTTTGAATGCAGTACTCTCACAGGAACAATTTCATACACGGTGGTTAGACTATGAGGCTAGCTCACACACGTCTGTTTCACTCACAGTCAAATCTCTAGTTTTGCCATGAAAAACAGTGGAAAGTAATGCTGTTTTAATCCAAGTATTTAAGTAAAATAGGAAACATCTCTATTTTAGTTTATAAATCGCTGTCTTTTCTTCTCCTTTATACCAATATTTTCCTAGCCTTAGGCTTGTCAACCTTAGAGAGCATTAGAGATTTATTTTTTTTTCCTTTAATAAAAAGAAAGGTGGATAGAGAGATGGTGCTGTTGTGAATGTGTAGCCTTAGGTGAAAGGAGGCACACAGGCCTTGAGGTATGCCCTCAAGGTGTACACGTTCATGAGAAAGGATTTGCTAGTGTAGTTATCTTTATTGTGGAAGGTACCATCCAAGTGGAGAATAGAGGAGTATAGTATGTCAGACAGTCCCTCTGAAGGGGAAGGAGGGAAGATGTTGGAGATGTGGAGGGAAGGGAAGTTTCCTCAAGTGAAACACCAGGTGGTACTATTGTCCCCATATGTACTCCATGGTGGAGTTTTGGAAGGTGTGTGTGTTTGTGCATGCGTGTGAGTGTGTGTGTGTGTGTGTGTGTGTGTAATAGAAACTAGGAATGTGCAGGGAAATGATATGGACACAGAAGCAGGGCTTTAAAAGTACAAGGTAAAGTGTCCATCGATGGATGAATGGACAAACAAAATGTGGTGTGTACATACAATGTACACAGCAGTCAGCCTTAAAAAAGAAGGGAAATCTGACATATGCTACAACATGGATAAATTTTAAAGACATTATGCGGAGTGGAAAAAGCCAGCCACAAAAGGACAAATGCTGTATGATTCCACTTATATGAGGTACAGTAGTCAAATTTATAGAGACAAGATGTAGAATAGTTGTTGTCAAGGGCCAGGGGTGAGGGGAATGGGAAGTTTTTGTTTAATGGCTACACAGTTTCAGTTTTTCAAGAAATGAGATTGGAGATGGATGGTGGTGACGGTTGCACAACAGTGTGAATGTACTTAAGGCCACTGAACTGTACACTTAGAAATGGTTAAGATGCTAAATTTTATGTTATGTGAAATCTATCACAGTAAAAAATGTGCTGGGCATAATTAAAGAATGATGAAATTTTCTGCTTTCCCTGAATGGTAGAAGATAGAATATGAGAGGGGATAAGAGGACAATGTTTCTACTAAGTTGTCTTATAAACCTATGCTTTTTAAACTGCGTGTTTCAGCTCATTAGTAAGTCATACTGTAACCATAAGTGGGGTCTGGCTGCTCACCACTCAAAAGCCATTAAAGAGGCAAGGCTGGTGGAAAGGAAAGCTTGCTTTAGTTTGGATGCTGGCAACCGGGGTTGGGGGGTTGGGGAGGTAGGACTCCTGTCCAAAGGCCGACTGCCCTCCACTGACAATCAGTGGAGAAGTGCATTTAGAGGTGGAGAAAGGGGGTTACATGTAGAAACAGCACAGTCAGCTCTGATAGTCATCTTGAAATCGGTCATGCGGTGGTCTGACCAGCAGCATCTTGATTGTTTTAAGTACACTTAATTGTTTTAAGTACAGTTAATCTTCAGTTCCAGGGTCAGTTTGTTCCCATTTCCTTGAGGCCAGTTCTTGGAATTGTGGCAGCTTATGTCATGGCTACAGTCTGGTCATCACATAGTTAACTTCTTCCACCTGGTGGCGGTTTCAGCATCTATAAGACAGCTCACAGGATATGGCTCCGAATATTATCTATAAACCTTGAGGAGGAACCTAAAGGTCCTTGACTTTGCTTCATGACTAAACTATTATTATTTGGTCTCCTTTGACTGTTTTCCTTTGTTTCTGCATTTTCTCACTTCTCTGACTAAAGTTATTCTTTGGCTGAAGTTTTTCCACAGGCAAAAGGCAGGCTGAGGACATGGGGGGAAGGACCACAGGGTCCTGCTCTGTTTCAATACCAGTCATTCTTTTAAATAAATTAAAATGAAATCAAATTGACTTTTAAAAAGTGACCTTATTGAAAGTAGATATATGTGCTTCATGAAATTTTAGGTAAACAGTGGCTTATGTGTACTAGGTTACAATGTAAAAAATATGTCTTCATTTGAATTGCAGTCAAAATGAGGGAATGATCCTGTCTGTCTTAAGATAGTTAACTGGGAGTGTCAGGTAGGTGGGTTCTACATAGGTGTCTTAAAGGAGGAAGGGTCTTTCTTGTGATGGCAGTGAATGGAATGAAGACAGGCAGACATGGGAGAAATGATAGAGGCAGGATAGATGAGATTTGGCTACTGATTGGATGTATATTGTGAAGACGGGGAGAAACTTAAAGTTGATTTTGTTTCCATCTGGGTGTGTGCGAGAAAAGGTATCAGGGACATACAGGGAGGATCAGATTGGGGAAGCCAAAGATGCATTCAATTTTTAATGCTTGCATTCAAAGAGCAGGAAAGGGGCTTTCCCTGGTGGCGCAGTGGTTGAGAGTCCGCCTGCCGATGCAGGGGACGCGGGTTCGTGCCCCGGTCCGGGAAGATCCCACATGCCGCGGAGCGGCTGGGCCCGTGAGCCGTGGCCGCTGAGCCTGCACGTCTGGAGCCTGCGCTCCGCAATGGGAGAGGCTGCAACAGCGAGAGGCCTGCATACGGCAAAAAAACAAACAAACAAACAAAAAAAAACAACAAAACTAAAACAAAGAGCAGGAAAGACATCCAGGGGAAAGTGTCCTAAAGGAAGCTAGAAATGGAAAACGAGCTCAGAAGACTATGGGACTAGAGATGTTGATGAAGAGAGATCTGTATAGAAAGAAGATTTGAGGCTTGGAAAAAAATGGGTAGTGGTAGTTGGAGAGAATGTGTAAAGAGGAAGAAAAAGAGGATACCAATTCCAGAATTCAAGGCGTGGGAATGCCTAGAATTCAGGAGCAGAAAAAAAGAAAAAAAAAAAAGAGGGAAAAGAGGAAACAAGAGAACTAGTGTCATGGAAGAGAAAACACAAGAGAGGACAAAGAAGATAAAGGCAGAGAGAAAAACTGGGTCCAGGAGATGGAGCCAATCAGTGGCCTTGGAGGGCAGTTTCACCAGACCACCAATGGGTGGCGGGACCACCATGGGTGGGGATAGTGGCTCTGTGATCTGGTGGTGAGGCCCCAAGGCAATGAGAGTGGCAGAGACAGGGAGAGTGAATGAGATTTGATTTGGCACTTCCAGTTGACTGGTTTTTCACACTTCTGCCACCCCTACATCAATGACCTTTGCTGAACTTAGTGTATTTTCCATCAAAATGGACCCATCAGAGCCCTAGGATTGGTGGATGGTAATGAGCCCTCTCCAGTCACATAACATCCAGTCCTGTAGCTGGATGTTATGTAGCTCACTGTATACTGATATACAGTGAGACTGTAGCTCACTCTGGGACTGACAGAGCTGCTGAGGGCTAGTTAGGGGGGTTTTCAGGCAGAAGGGTCCTTGGTGTTCTTGATCACATGTGGGCAGTTGCCCACTGCGCCTGTGGACAGACTGCTTTGTTTTCACTGCTTCTGTTTATTCCTTTGTAAATTGTACTTATCAGTATACAACAGCACCCCACCGTTTCTGACCTGCTGCCTGGAATTATTCCTTACTTTTTCCCTTTTGTAAAAGTAACGTTTAAATGGGTGCTCTTTTTTTTTTTAAAAAGGAAAACTTTAATCAATTATGTGGCTCAGAAATTTCCAGTATGCTTTTGGGGAAATTCAAAGCATTTCTATAAACACAGTGGGTGTTGGGGCACTTGCAACAATTCTGGAGCAAGTGTGGAATCAATCTTTGTTGAAGTGAAACATGCGAATCTCCTTCAAACCACACAAAAAATATATTTAGCATCACCTACCACTAATAATAAGTGGTGGTGAATGTGAACTCGACACCTACCACTCTGTTCATAGCTGGCAGGACTGCTTCTAATGCAGGTTTTGACTAGATCATTACATATGAAAGGTGAGGAAATATGGTGAACCCAGTTAGAAGGTCCTCACCTAGGAAGAATGGTTTTCATTTGGATAAGTTGAAAGCCATTTCCATAGCAACAGAACATTTTCAGGAAATGAACTGAAAAGCATGTTGCTTTTGGCATCCCACTTAGTATTTTGGTAAAAGTCTGGGTTCTTTGGTTCCCCATTATCTTTAACAGGGGCAATAAACAAACAGAAACACACTCTGAATTAGTTTACTTCTCTTTCAAAATGTGGAACAAACAATAGCACACATAATTTTTGTACCTGCCTGGCAAAAACTACCAAAGCTTTGCTTAATTCTTCTCAGGCTGGTAGATAAAATTTATACCAGCAACAAATATCAGGGGAGGAAAATAATGCATTTCTCTTAATAAAGTAACAGATTTTGCCTGGTTGTCTTTGGAGGTATTACTTTTTTCCCTTTAAAGGTTAATGCTTGTTTTGCTTTTCCTAGTTTTTCCAAGAATATGGATTTGATGTAAATGTAATGTGGTTATGGACCCTAGCATCTTGTCCTGTGTTGCTTTTTGCTATCTTCTGTTTCTGATGCATTTGAATACATTCAGAATCTTGCCCAAGTTTACAGTTTCTGAACTACCAACCTCTTATTTAAGACTAGTCCATAACCTTTTGCTATTTCTTGCCTTCGCTATTGATTGTGGTGCCTGGCTGGGAGATGTGCCCTGGAGATGTCCTCTGGAAACCTTTACTGCTGGGGAAATACTCAGCTGTGTTTATCATTAACCAGGGAGGACTATCCTTCTAAGATATCAAAATACAGGAAACAGGTTATTCTGATACCAGACAACAGAAAAGAGAAACAGGCTTCCTCCGGCTGAACCCTTCAAACAAGTGAGTTCATTTTATTTGTAGGAGAATGCAGGGGGCCACGTTTACTTCTGGGTCTGCATGACTGCCTTTGGTAGGTCCTCAGCGTAAGTCTGATGAATGGATGACTCAATGAACAAGAAAATGGAGGTCAAGCACTTTGGAAACATACCATGTCAAATTAGAAGTGACTCATCTGGTCATTAAAATAGTACAATGAAATCCCTTTTCACCTTTCTAGACTTTAAAACTTTCCTACAATGAACATTGATTACATCTGCAATCCGACAAAACCAAAGAAAAGTAAATAAATAGAACACTAGTGAAAAAGCAAAGAAAGAGATCTAATTGCTTTTTTAAGGATGGCATTCATTTACTCCATGACACATTTCTTTAATGTCTTCTTCATTTGCAGCAAGCAATGTTTTAACTGTGCAGCATACATGTACTCACATACTCAAGGCATTACTGATAAAAACATTAAGTCAAACATTTATTGAGCACTTATTACATAGCAGGGTGCTTTCTATGCACTATGGGATATTTATGGATAAATAATACATGAGTCAGGCCCTCAAGGAGCTCACTTATGATGCAGGTGGGCCCAAAGCCAGAATTGTTCATAATGAATGGTAGCTTTTAGTGGCAAACTGTTCCTTACAAGCAAGTAATGTGCTTTGTCCATATTAAAAACTTATCCAATGGCACAAGGCATGTCTCTGACATTTTCAAACTTTTTACTTTGAGATAATTGTAGATTCACATGCAGTTGTAAGAAATAATACAGAGTGAGCCCATGTATTTTTTACTCAGTTTCCCCCAACGGTAATATCTTGTAAAACTATAGGACAATATTACAACAGGGATATGGACATGGGTACAGTCAAAATGCAGAGCATTTCCATCACTACTGGGATCCTTCATGTTGCCTTTTTATAGCTACACTCTCTTCCCTCCCTAGGCTCCTCTCTCCTATCCATAACACCTTCGCAACCACTAATCTTCTATTTCTATAAATTTTTCATTTCAAGAATGCTATGCAAATAGAGTCATAAAGGATATAACCTTTTGAGAGTTTTTTTTTTTTCTCAATCAGCCTAATTCTCCAGAAATTCATCCAGGTTTTTGTGTGTATCTATAAATTGCTGAGTTCTATTCCATGGTATAGATGTATCACAGTTTGTTTAGCCATTCACCTATTGAAAGACATCTGGGTTGTTTCCATTTGGGGCTATGTGGATAAAGCTGTTATAAATATTTGTGTATACTGTGTGCACATAAGTTTTCATTCCTCTAAGATGAATGCCCAGAAGGGCAATCGCTGGGTGGTATAGTAGTTGCACATTTAGTTTTTCTTTTAAGAAACTGACAAAATGTTTTCCAGAATAGCTGTACCATTTTACATGACCATTACCAATTTATGAGTGACCCAGTTTTTCACCCTCATCAGCATTTAGCACTGGGTCACGGTTTTTATTTTAGCTATTCTGATAGGTGTGTAGTGATATCTCATTGTGGTTTTTCTTTGCATTTCCCTAATGACTAATTATTTTGAACATCTTTTCATGTCCTTTTCTGCCATGCCATCTGTATATACTTTTCAATGAAATGTCTCTTCATGTCCATCTTGTAATTGGACTTTTTGTTGTTTTTTAACAATTGAGTTTTGAGAATTATTTATGTATTCTAGATACTTTGTCACATATGTGGTTGCAAATATTTTCTTCCAGTGTTTTGCGTGTCTTTTCATCCCCTTAACAGAATATTTAGTAAAAATTTTTGCTTTTGATTAAGTCCAGTTTATTAATTTTTCCTTTTATGTATCATGCTTTTGGAGTCAAATCTAGGAGTGCTTTGCCTAGCCCTAAATCCTGAAGATTGTCTTCTGTTTGTTTTTCTAAAATGTTCTATAATTTTATGTTTTACATTTAAGCTTAATTTATTTTTTAGTTAGTTTGTGTATAAGGTGTGAGACTTAGGTCACAGGTCAGTTTTTTGCCCAAGGATGTGTATTTGTGGGAGCACCATTTGTTGAAAGTCTATTGTATTAGTTTTCTACAGCTGCCGTGAATAATTACCACAAATGTGGTGGTTCAAAACAACAGAAATATATTCTTTCACATTTCTGGAGGCCAGAAATCTGAAATCAGTGTCAATAGGGCCTTGCTGCCTCCAGAGGCCCTTGAGCATGGTATGCTTCTCTATTTATTTAGACGTTTGATTTCTTTCATCAGCATTGTAGTTTTCAACATGTAAGTCCTGAACGCATTGTTAGATTTCATCTAAGTATTTCATATTTTTGGAGCAATTTTAAATGGTATTGCATTTTAAATTTTGGTGTCTACATGTTCATTGTTAGCTTATAGAAACAAAATTGATTTCATGTTTATTTTGTATCCTGCAACCTTGCTGAACTCATTTATTTTAGAAAGGATTTTTTAAATAGATATTTTGGAATGGTCTGTATAGACTGTCATGGCCTTTCATTTCTTCCTTTTCCATCTGTATGCTTGTTATTTCCTTTACTGCTTTATTGCACTGACTAGAACGTCCACTACTATGTTGAATAAGAAGGGTGAGAGCTGACATCCTTGCCCTGTTCTAATCTTGAAGGGAATGCTTTGTCTTTTACCATTAAGCATAATGTTATCTGTAGGTTTTTCGTGTATACTTGTATCAAGTTGAGGAAGTTTCCCTCTATTCTCGATGTTTTGAGAGTATTTGTCAAAAACAGGTATTGAAGATTGTCAGATGCATCTTCTTCAACAGTTGATAAGATCATGTGATTTTTCTTCTTGAGCCTGTTAATATGGTGGATTGCATTGATTGGCTTTTGAGTATTGAACCAACTTTCCATCTCAGAAATAAATCCCACTTGGTCATGGTGTATAATTCTTTTTATATATTGCAGAATTCTATTTGCTAATACATTGTTAAGAATTTTAATATCTATATTTATGAGGGATATTTAAGAATTTTAATATCTATATTTATGAGGGATATTTGTAGTTTTGTTTTTTGTGCTATCTTCATCTGGTATTGATATTAAGGTAACACTAGCTTTAGAATGAATTTAGAAATACTCCCTCCTCATTTATTTTTTGGAAGAAATTGTATGGAATTGGCATTAAATCTTTAAATGTTTGGTAGAATTCTCCAGTGAAACCATTGGGAATTAGAAATTTCCTTTTGGGGAGTTTTCAAATTTCCTTAAAAGTTATAGGACTATTCAAATTATCTCATTTTAGGTGAGCTGTGGTAGTTTCTACTTTTCAAAGAATTGTTTCATTTCATCCAATTTGTTGATCTTATGTGTGCAGAGTTGCTCATAGTAGTCCCTTATTATTCTTTCAATGTCTGTGACATTGATAAGGTTTCATTCCTGATTTTGTTAATGTGAGTCTTCTCTTTTATTTTCTTTGTCAGTCTTGCCAATGACTTGCCAATTTTATTGATCTTTTCGAAGAACCAACTTTTTGGTGCAGTGTTTTTCTCTATTGTTTATGTTTTCTTCATTGATTTCTGTTCTTATCTTTTTAAATTTCTTTACTTGCTTTGTGTTTATTATGTGCTTCTGGTTTCTTGTGGCAGGAGCTTAGATTATTGGTTTGAGGTTCTTTTTCTTCCTAATGTAAGAATTTCGTGCTACACATTTTCCTCTCAGCATTGCTTTATCTGTGCTCTACAAATTTTAATATGTTGTTTTCATTTTCATTCAGTTCAAAGTATCTTTAAAAATTTCCTTTGAAACTTCCTTTTTGATCCATGGATTATTTAGACATGTTTTGTTTAATTTGCAAATGTTTAGTATTTTCCTGTTATCATTCTGTTATGATTTCTATTTTGACTCTATGATGGTCAGAGAACACACACTACATGATTTCAATTCATTTACGTTTGTTGTTGTTTGTTCGATATGGTCTACCTTGGTATGTGTTCTGTAGGTACTTGGACAGTTGTTGAGTTGAATGTCTTTTTTTTTTTTTTTTTTT
>NC_041222.1:76768744-76784636 GCF_002837175.3 Physeter macrocephalus
GATGCGCAGGCGCAGCGGCCATGGCTCACGGGCCCAGCCGCTCCGTGGCATGTGGGATCCTCCCGGACTGGGGCACGAACCCGTATCCCCTGCATTGGTAGGCGGACCCTCAACCACTGCGCCACCAGGGAAGCCCGAGTTGAATGTCTTATCAATGTCATTCAGATTCTGTTGGTTAGTGGTGTTTTCAGGTCTTGTTCATCCTAGCTAATTGTTCTGTCTAGTAGTTTTATCCATTATTGAAAGAAAGATATTGAAGTCTCCAATTCCAATTGTGGATTTGTCTATTTCTCCTTTCAGTTATCCCACTTTTTTCTTACATATTTTTCATCTCTCTTGGTGCATTCACATTTAGGACTGCTATGCCTTTTTGGTGGATTGACTGTTTTATCAATTATGTAATGTCTCCTTCTGTCCCTGGTAATTCTCATTGTTCTGAAGTTTACTTTATCTGATATTAATATAATCATTTCTGCTTTCTTTTGACTAATGTTTTCATGATCATCTTCCATTCATCCCTTTATTTTCAACTTACCTATATTGTTATATTTGAAGTGACTTTCTTGTAGATGTCATGCAGTTAAGTCATGCATATATCATCATATATCAATTTCTATCTTTTAATTGGCCTATTTAGATCCTTCCATTTAATGTAATTATTGACATCTTAGGGCTTAAGTCTTTCATTTTTTGTTTTCTGTTTGCTCTCTTTTGTTGCTGCTTTTGTTTCTCTTTTTTCTTCTTCCTGTTTTCCTCTGGGTTACTTGAACATTTTTTATAATTGCATTTTGATGTATCTATAGTATTTTTGAGTGTGTCCCTTTGTATACCTTTTATAGTGCTTGCTCTTGGTATTATATTAACATAACTTATCATAGTCTACTGGTTTTGCCATTTTACCAGTTCAAATGAAATGCAGAAATGTTACCCCCCTTATTACTTTCCCTTTCCAATTATAATTATATATAATTATAATCTTCAATATTTTTTCTACATATATCTACAATGAAACAATGTTATAATTTTTGCTTAACCCCCCAAACACAAGTTAGAAAACTCAAAAAGAGAGGGAAAAAATATTCTGTTTGCCAATGATTGTTTTTCTTTCCTTGTTCTTTTTTTTTCATTTTTTAAAATTGGAGTATAATTGCTTTACAATGTTGTGTTAGTTTCTGCTGTACAATGAAGTGAATCAGCTATATGTATACATATATCCCTTCCCTCTTGGACCTCCCTCCCACCACCCCTCATCCCACCCATCTAGGTCATCACAGAGCACCGAGCTGAGCTCCCTGTGCTTTATAGCATGTTCGCACTAGTTATCTATTTTACACATGGTAGTGTATATGTGTCAATCCTAATCTCCCAATTCGTCCCACCACCCCTTCCCCCTCATGTCCACATATCCATCCTCTATGCCTACATCTCTATTCCAGCCCTGGAAATAGGTTCATCTGTACCATTTTTCCAGATTCCACCTACATGCATTAATATATGATATTTGTTTTTCTCTTTCTGACTTACTTCACTCTGAATGATACACTCTAGGTCCATCCACATCTCTACAAACAACCCAATTTCGTTCCTTTTTATAGCTGAGTAATATTCCATTGTATATATGTGCCACATCTTCTTTATCCATTCATCTGTCATTGGATGTTTAGGTTGTTTCCATGTCCTGGCTATTGTAAATAGTGCTGCAATGAACATTGGGGTACATGTGTCCTTTTGAATTATGGTTTTGTCAGTGTATATGCCCAGTAGTGGGATTGCTGGATCATACGGTACTTCTATTTTTAGTTTTTTAAGTAACCTCCATACTGTTCTCCACAGTGGCTGTATCAATTTACATTCCCACCAACAGTACAAGAGGGTTCCCTTTTCTCCACACCCTCTCCAGAATTTATTGTTTGTAGATTTTTTGATGATGGCCATTCTGACCAGTGTGAGGTGATACCTCATTGTAGTTTTGATTTGCATTTCTCTAATAATCAGTGATGTTGAGCATCTTTTCATGGGCCCCTTGGCCATCTGTATGTCTTTCTTGGAGAGATGTCTATTAAGGTCTTCCATCCACTTTTTGTTTGGGTTGTTTGTTTTCTTGATATTGAGCTCCATAAGCTGTTTGTATATTTTGGAGATTAATCCTTTGTCTGTTGCTTCGTTTGCCAATATTTTCTCCCATTCTGAGGGTTGTCTTTTTGTCTTGTTTGTGGTTTCCTTTGCTGTGCAAAAGCTTTTAACTTTCATTAGGTCCCATTTGTTTATTTTTGTTTTTATTTTCATTACCCTAGGAGGTGGGTCAAAAAAGATCTTGCTGTGATATATGTCAAAGAATGTTTTTCCTATGTTTTCCTCTAAGAGTTTTATACTGTCCCATCTTACATTTAGGTCTTTACTCCATTTGGAGTTTATTTTTGTTTATGATGTTAGGTAGTGTTCTAATCTGATTCTTTCACATGTAGTTGTCCAGTTTTCACAGTACCACTTATTGAAGAGGCTGTCTTTTCTCCATTGTATGTTCTTGCCTCCTTTGTCATAAATTAGGTAACCATATGTGCATGGGTTTATCTCTGGGCTTTCTATCCTGTTCCACTGATCTGTGTTTCTGTTTTTGTGCCAGTACCATACTGTCTTGATTACTGTGGCTTTGTAGTATAGTTTGAAGTCAAGGAAGCCTGATTCCTCCAGCTCTGTTTTTCTTTCATAAGATTGCTTTGGCTATTTGGGGTCTTTTGTGCTTTACAATTGTAAATTTTTTGTTCTAATTCTCTGAAGAATGCCATTGGTAATTTAATAGGGATTGCATTGAATCTGTAGATTGCTTTGAGTAGTAGAGTCATTTTCACAGCTTTTTCCTGATCTTAGAGGAAATGTTTTCAGTTTTTCACCATTGAGAATGAGGTTTGCTGTGGGTGTTTCATATATATGACCTTTATTATGTTGAGGTAGTTTCCCTCTATGCCCATTTTCTGGAGAGTTTTTATCATAAATGGGTGTTGAATTTCGTCAGCAGATTTTTCTGCATCTTTTGAGATGATCATATGGTTTTTATTCCTTAGTTTGTTAATATGGTGTATCACATTGATTTGCATATATCAAAGAATCCTTGCATTCCTGGGAGAAATCCCACTTGATCATGGTGGATGATCCTTTTAATATGTTGTTGGAGTCTGTTTGCTAGTATTTTGTTGAGGATTTTTTTGTCTGTGTTCATCCGTGATATTGGTCTGTAATTTTCTTTGTTTTGTGATATATTTGGTTTTGGTATCAGCTTGATGGTGGCCTTGAAAAATGAATTTGGGAATGTTCCTCCCTCTGCAATTTTTTGGAAGAGTTTGAGCAGGATAGGTGTTATCTCTTCTCTAAATGTTTGATAGAATTCACCCGTGAAACCATCTGGTCCTGGACATTTGTTTGTTGGAAGTTTTTTTTGTTTTTTTTTTTTGCGGTACACGGGCCTATCACTGTCGTGGCCTCTCCCGTTGCAGAGCACAGGCTCCGGACGTGCAGGCTCAGCGGCCATGGCTCATGGGCCCAGCCGCTCTGCGGCATGTGGGATCTTTCCGGACCAGGGCATGAACCTGTGTCCCCTGCATCGGCAGGCAGACTCTCAACCACTGCGCTACCAGAGAAGCCCAAGATGGAAGATTTTTAATTACAGTTTCAATTTCATTACTTGTGATAGGACTGTTTATATTTTCTAATTCTTCCTGATTTAGTCTTGGAAAATTGTACCTTTCCAAGGATTTGTCCATTTCTTCGAGGTTGTCCATTTAATTGGAATATAGTTGCTTGTAGTCCTTTGCATTTCTGTGGTGTCAGTTGTAATTCCTCCTTTTTTATTTCTAATTTTGTTGATTTGTGTCCTCTCCCTTTTTTTCCTGATGTGTCTGGCTAAAGATTTATCAATTTTGGTTACCTTCTCAAAGAACCAACTTTTAGATTTATTGATCTTTACTATTGTTTTCTTCCTTTCTATTTCATTTATTTCTTCTCTGACCTTTATGATTTCTTTCCTTCTACTGACTTTGGGTTTTCTTTGTTCTTCTTCCTCTAGTTGATTTAGGTGTAACTTAGATTGTTTATCTGAGATTTTTCTTGTTTCTTGAAGTGAGATTGAATTGCTATAAAATTCCCTCTTAGAACTGCTTTTGCTGCATCCCATGGGCTTTAGGTCATCGTGTTTTCATTATTATTTGTTTCTATGTATTTTTTTATTTCCTCTTTAATTTCTTCAGTGATCTCTTGGTTACTTAGTAGCACACTGTTTGGCCTCCATGTGTTTGTGCTTTTTACAGTTTTTTTCCTGTAATTGATTTCTAATCTCATAGCATTGTGGTCGGAAAAGATGCTTGATATAATTTCAATTTTCTGAAATTTTCTGAGGCTTGATTTGTGACCCAAGATGTGATCTATCCTGGAGAATGTTCCGTGTGCACTTGAGAAGAGAGTGTATTCTGCCACTTTCAGGGGAAATGTCCTATATATATTAATTAAATCTATCTGGTCTATTGTGTCATTTAAAGCTTGTGTTTCCTTATTTATCTTCTGTTTGGATGATCTGTCCATAAGTGTAAGTGGAGTGTTAAAGTCCCCCACTATTATTGTGTTACTTTTGATTTCCCCTTTTTTGGTTGTTGGCATTTTCCTTATGTATTGAGGTGCTGCTATGTTGGGTGCATAAATATTTATAATTTTTATATCTTCTTGGATTTATCCCTTGATCGTTATGTAGGATCCTTCCTTATGTCTTGTAACTGTCTTTATTTTAAAGTCTATTTTATCTGATATGAATATTGCTATTCCAGCTTTCTTTTGATTTCCATTTGCATGGAATACTTTTTCCATCCCCTCACTTTCCGTCTGTATGTGTCCCTAGGTCTGAAGTGGGTTTTTTGTAGACAGCATATGTACGGGTCTTGTTTTTGTATCCACTCAGCCAGCCTGTGTCTTTTGGTTGGAGCATTTAATCCATTTACATTTAAGGTAAGTATCAATATGCATGTTCCTATTACCAGTTTCTTAATTATTTTGGCTTTGTTTTTGTGGGTCTTTTCTTGTCTTGTGTTTCCTGCCTAGAGAAGTTCCTTTAGCATTTGTTGTAGAGCTGGTTTGGTGTTGCGGAATTCTTTTAGCTTTTGCTTGTCTGCAAAGGTTTTAATTTTTCCCTCAAATCTGAATGAGATCCTTGCTGGGTAGAGTAATCTTGGTTGTAGTTTTTTCTCTTTCATCACTTTAAATGTATCCTGCCACTCCCTTCTGGCCTGCAGAGTTTCTGCTGAAAAATCAGCTGATAACCTTATGGGGATTCCCTTGTGTGTTATTTTTTGCTTTTTCCTTGCTGCTTGTAATATTTTTTCTTTGAATTTAATTTTTGTTAGTTTGATTATTATGTGTCTTGGTGTGCTTCTCCTAGGATTTATCCTATATGGGACTCTCTGAACTTCCTGGACTTGGGTGGCTATTTCCTTTCCCATGTTAGGGAAGTTTTCAGCTATAATCTCTTTGAATATTTTCTCAGACCCTTCCTCTTTCTCTTCTTCTTCTGGGACCCCTATAATTCAAATGTTGGTGCATTTAGTGTTGTCCCAAAGGTCTCTGAAACTGTCTTCAATTCTTTTCATTCTTTTTTCTTTATTCTGCTCCTCGGCAGTTATTTCCACAGTTCTATCTTCCAGCTCACTTATTTGTTCTTCTGCCTCAGCTATTCTGCTATTGATTCCTTCTAGTGTATTTTTCATTTCAGTTATTGTGTTGTTCATCTCTGTTTGTTCTTTAGTTCTTCTAGGTCTTTGTTGAACATTTCTTGTATTTTCTCTATCCGTGCCTCCATTCTATTTCTGAGATTTTGGATCATCTTTACTATCATTATTCTGAATTCCTTTTCAGGTAGGTTGCCTATTTCCTCTTCATTTATTTGGTCTTGTAGGTTTTCACCTTGCTCCTTCATCTGTAACATATTTTTTTGTCATTTCATTTCTTTTGATGGGTGGGACTGTGTTCCTGTTTTACCAGTTATTTGGCCTGAGGCTTCCAGCAGTGTAGTTTGTAGGCTGTTGGGTAGAGCTGGGTCTTGGTGCCAAGATAAGGACCTCCAGGAGACCTAACTCTGATTAATATTCCCTGGGGTCTGAGGTTCTCTGTTAGTCCAGTGGTTCAGACACAGTGCTCCCACCACAGGAGCTGAGGCCTGACCCCTGGCCCACAAACCAATATCCCGCAAGCCACTCAGGGTGGCCAAAAAAAAAAAAAAAAAAAAAGGAGGGGAACAATAACAAGGAGTAAAAAATAAAATAAGATTAGAGAACTAACAGATATGTTAGAAAAAAAATATAAATGAAAGAACAACCAGAAGGTAAAACAGAACCACAATAGCAAAAAAGATTTAAAAAAAAAAAGGCCAGAAAAGCCTTAGCTGTGGGGGCAGAGCTTAGGTGGGCACAGGCTTAGATGGTGGTGGGGTTTAGGTGGGGGCGGGTCTAGGCTTAGGACCCACACAGCCAGAAAAGGTCTTGGGGGATAGAGGTGGGGCTGTGGGGCTTAGGCTCAGGGTGGCCAGAAGGCCCCTGGAGTGCCTCCAGCCTCAGAGTGGGGATGATCAGGCCTGGGGCCTCAGTAGGCTCACTGGGGCCCGAGTGGGAGGGGGGAAACTCTAGCCACATTCCCCCCATCCTCCAGTCCCAGAGGGTTGCTCCCCGTTGGCCTCTACTCTTCTTCCCTCCCACCCTCCCTCCCATGCCTCTAGGACCCATGTGGCTGGAGGGAGGCCTGGAGGGCAGAGGACCAGGCTCAGGACCCCAGCAGGGGCCTGAGTGATTGGGGGAAATGCTAGCCACGTTCCCCTGGATCCTCCAGATGTGGGAACCCCTCCTATCCCCCAGCCACCCCTCAGGGTCACCAGTCCCATCTGGCTTCCACTTCTCCTCCCCTCTAGCTCCCCCCAATGTCCTACCCAGTCCCTCTGGGGTTCCTCCTGACCCCTTGGGTGTCAAGGTCCCCCACCAGCATCTGGTAGGTGCCCTAGTACTCTTTCCTTGTTCTTGATGGATATTTTCACTGGACATAGGATTCTGAGTTGACAGTACTTAACTTTTTTTGATCACTTGAATAAGGTCAGGCTACTTTTCTTCTGGTCTCCATGGTTTCATATGAGAAATCCACTGTCATTCAAATAGTTTTTCCCTTACAGATAAGGTGTCATTTCTCTGTCACTACACTTCAGAATTTTTTCTTTGTCTTTAGTTTTCAGAAGTTTGACTAAAATCTTCATAGTGTATATTTCATTGGGTTTATCCTGTTTGCGGTTAACTTCTTGAATCTTTAGGTTTATGTCTTTTGCTAGATTTGGGAAATTTCAATCATCATTCCTTCTTTTCTCCACCTTTTAGAGTATTCTTATGTTTGCTTAATATACATTGTTAAGGGTCCTTAATGGCACTTAGTGGAAAGAATTGAGAAAAGTATACCTACTTTGTGTTCCTAGAAGCAGAGGTCACATCTTTCACGTTTCAATTTACCACTCTATACCCCACGTTTTCTGTTGAGCTTTCTGAAAAATTAATAAAACTGCTCCAATGTAGATTCAGGACTGGGGGAATTCACCTGGCTAAAGTCTGGCATTTGAAATCTATCAGTCTTGAGAAAGCAATGTACAGTGCTCTGAAGAATGGGTCAGGTCTGCCTCCATTCCAAGGGAGTCCAGTCTGGTTGCTGGGTCATGGCATCAATAGCTGTGTAACAAACAGCAGAGTCCCGGTTTCAGTTACTCTGCCCTCTCAGAATAGAGTTCTACCAGGGGCCTGGGAGGATGAAAAATAAAGTGCAAGTATTTGACAAAGAGGCCTAGAAAGACTTGGCTGGGCTTCAGCGTGGGTTCATGACTCAAATGAGAACTGAGATGCTGTTTAGGAAACTGAAGAATAGTACTCACCAAAGACAGGACTTTGGTGATCAAAGGTCAAGGTGATCAAAACAAGAGTGCTGATACCTACTACAACAAGAACCTTGAAAACATTAAGTGAAAAGATGCCAGACACAAAAGACACATATTGTATGACTCTATCCATATGAAATTTCCAGAATAAGCAAATCCATAGAGACAGAAAACAGTAGTTTCCAGGGGCTGAGGGGAGGGGGAAATGGGAAGTGAGTGCTTAATAGGTTCAGGGTTCCCACTTGGGGTGATGGGAAAATTCTGGAACTAGATAGTAGTGATGCTACTATGTACAAAATAGATAACCAATGAGAACCTACTGTATAGCACAGGGAACTCTACTCAATGCTCTGTGGTGACCCAAATGGGAAGGAAATCTAAAAAAGAGTGGATATATGTATATGTATGACTGATTCACTTTGCTGTACAGCAAGAAACTAGCACAATATTGTAAAGCAACTATACTCCAATAAAAATTTTTAAAAAAGATAGTAGTGATGGTTGCACAGAATTATGAATGCGGTTAATGCCACTAAATTGTACACTTTAAAATGATAAATTTTATGTTATATGTATTTTACCACAATTTTAAAAAATGGTGGAAAATTAAAACAAAACGGAACAAACAAAACCCACAGTGCTTCTAATCCTAGTGCCTAGCAGACATTACTAGTTGCTCCTGGCACTCTTTCCCACTAAGCCCCAATCCTTTCAACATAATGTTCCACGCAGGTACTTCCAATTGATAGGAGGAGACATAAATGAAGAAATCTGTTCTCTGTCTCAGGCAGGAAGCTCCTTTTGGGAACAGTGGACATCCAACTAGGGTAGCACCATGGATCCCAGATCCTACCAGGAACTCGGGCTGATCATTTCTTGCCTTCCTTAATCAGAATTGGTTCAGGGCTGGGGTACAGTGGAGCCTATTATGCCAACCTCAGTTACAACAGCTGAGATTTGTCAAGGGCCAAGTGGCAGAGCAAAAGCTGTCTTGCTTTCATATTAAGATACAAGAGACAGCAGACAGCTCTATATTGTTCATTCCTGAAGATTTCAAGGCAGGCTACTTGCAAGTTCAGTTTCAGGGGAGAGATGAGAGTGATTTATGGTGACATGTATTAAGCTTTTATAGAACATAATACATGTGTTCTTGCTCCTACTGTAAAATTAATTGTTGCTCATTAGTTAGGGTTGCCAGCTCACTTGTGTGTCAGACTCTGTCACACTCCCTTCCCTGGTCCTGTTAATTAGCCATCCAGGGTCTCATCCTATCCCAGTGTCCTGGAGCTTTCTCCCACTGTACACTTCTTATTTGAACAATGAAGCCTGCTTGTTGGCTTTGGTTGGTTTTGGATAGAGGTTTAACTCTGGGGGCAGGGAAGTCCTTGTAAGTAGTCTAACAATGTCAGGTGAGACAAACCATTATTTGCACACCATCAGGCATTATGTAAGTGTGTTTGGCCCAAAATAAACATCTGTCTTTCATAAGTTCTTGCCATGGAGTATAAAATCCCTATGGAATAATACAATTAAACTCTCAGGTACTTGGTTTAAGTCATCCATTTCTGGGTTGCTGGAGTCTGAGATGGAGGTTATTCTGTGGAATGACCCATGAATATGTGTGCAGCCAGGGGAGCACCTGGGCTGACAGATCCTTGGCAGCAGTGACCACTGCCTGGCATGGAGCATTGTGATCATCAGCACTAAAGGAGATGCTTTGAGGTGCTGAAGCTACCATGACAGTGATGGAGCTTGTCCACAGCCTCGGGGCCCTTGGAGGGGCTCTGGTATGCCTGCCTAGGGAGTGAGGGTTGTATATTGCTGTTGACATTTTCATGGGAAAAAGAGGTCAATTCTGTTGGATTTTTCTGAAAGCAGGGAGCCTGTTTCATCCAACCAGTGTGAATCTGAAGGTGACAGTCTCCTGAAGTCATTATCACATATAATGGCAATAAAAAGAAAAGGTTTTTCCTAAATACAGTTCTGCACCCAGTGAAGCTTGTTCACTTCTCTGCTCAATGAGCCAACAAAACAGGCGCAGGAGACAGAAAAATCCTGTTTACATTGATTGCATCGTGCATGCCTCTGCCCACCTGCTGGGAGGCGGCTGATTTCACAGGTCCTCATGACAGAGTAACGTGACTTCATTGACTGGCAAGCAGCTGTCAGTGCAGCGTGCGAGGTGTCTGTGTGTGTGTGTGTGTGCGCGCACGCGTGTGTGTGTGTGTGATGCCCACACGCTGAAATGAAGAGGGAATGGAAAACACAGCAGAGCTGTTGAAATTTAAAGGGAAAGTATGTCTTTATTAAAATTCACTTAGGAAAATGGAGGCTGTTCAAATCAGACCATGTCTATGAACCCACCTGCCAACAAAAGGAAGGGGACCAATTTCAATCCTTAACCTCTTTGCTTTGGGGCAGGGTTCAGGTAAGTGTTGAAAAGGCAGACTCAGGCACTGAGTTCAGGCTGGACCAAGCAGCCAAGTTATTAGGATCCAGGCTCTCCATCCACAATACCATACTGGTCCACATCTTCCTGCCCTTCTCCTCCTCCTTCTCTGCTCCACACTTGGCACTTGGGGCTTCTTTGCTTCTGCTTCTTCTCCCCATCTTCACGTCACCTCTTTGGAGATGATATGGATCCAATGAAAGGTGACATGACAACATCTTCTGACATTAGATGCAGGGATTCATATGACATGAATACATCGTTAAGAGCATTGGGAAGGTCTGAAGGTGACTCTAGTGGTGTTTATGCATGTATATAATCGTTTCACTTCTGAGAAGGCTTCTTGGAAAGAAGACCAAGGGATGAATTAAAGAACATTTTAGACAAATTCCAGAGATTTTTTAATGAACTCTTTGCTTTGGCAACTCTGGATCACTTAATTTGGCAGCATAGTTAAGGGAAAATATGATTAAAAAAACTATTTATGTTTCTGAGAGTCATTTGGAGTATGGTAGCTGAGTGAGTAATTCTCTTGCTCTGATTATCCAATGACTTGCCTCTTAGGATTTGTAGCTTTCCTTTTATTTTCATTGCCACCACTGTGACACAGGGACTTCATGACTATGCTGTTATTAATGCAACAATCTTCTAGTTACTCTCTGTGCTTCTGGGTGCATTTAATACACTGTGCATATTCCTACCAGACAGTATACTACATATATAATGCCACTCCCTTGTTCAGGAACCTACAATAACTCCATTCTGCTTATAGGATCAAAGCTAGACCCCCTCATCTAACCTTCAGGCTCTCTATGATCTTGTCCCATTTAACCTATCAAAACTTCTATTAAAACTTCTATCCCACCACCTCTTACTATACCCCTGGTTAAACAGAGCAATCTTATTCCCACCATCCTGACTTCATGCTTTCGCTTCTTCTCCTTTATCTCCAACTATTCAAAAAAATCCATTTTTCACATGAAAACCCAGACCTTTTTTAATATGTGAAGCCTTTCCTGCAGTTACCCATCCACATTAATTTCTCCTTTCTTGAGTTCATATCTGTCTAGTAGACAAATGCCTGGCACTATTTTTGCACTAGTATCTTGCATTGATCTTAGCATTGTATCTACAAGTCTTAACTCCAGAATGAATTTTTTTACTTTTGTCATTCTTAGTCTCCAGAATCCCTACTATGCCACTTTGGTGTAAAGAATATTGAACTTGGAATCAAAAGGCCAAGCTTGGTGTCTAGTTCTATAACTGTCCAACTGTGCAACCTTGGATGAGCCTCTCAGCCTCTCTGAGCCTCTGCTTCCTTAACTGTGAAATGGAACTTGGGAAATGTTCATAGCCCATTTCACAGAGCTATTTTCATGCTCAAATAAAATAATATGTGAGAGTACTTTATAAGCTTTAAACTGTTCCGAGAGTAGAAGGCCCCATTAGTATTGTAGTTTGTCTATAATATTTAATGTTAAATTGAACCAATAAAATGTATCTGTAAGGCACTGTATAATCTTGAGCACCAAATTGCTCTATAGCAGTGGTCACACCATGTAACATTTATAGTACATTTTACTTTTCAGAGTGCTTTTTATTTAGAATACCATTTTGTTCTCTCTAGGATGCAGGGGTCAGGTATTTCTATTCCCATTTTACAGTGAGAGGAGAGGAATCGACAGATACATTAAGTGAATTGCTGTGACTTATGTAGTTAGTTATTAGCAACAATTGGACTGAGACTTCCTTTCTGCCTCTTAATCCCTGCCTGCAAATTGTGGTCATTTTCACTCACTGCTTCCCCCATCATCACCCTGGGCCCTGCCCATGGGACACTTTCCTCCTTGTTTTTCACTTTTCTTCCTCAATGGACATTTTCCTCCTGGGCCTTCATTGGTTCTTGCATGGTTATAGTGTTTTCATCTGGGCTTGTACTGATCTCACTCCTGTTCAGTTCATTATAATCATGTGCAAATTCATAAGGGGTGGTGGACAAAATTTAAGAACATTTTATTGTTCCTTCCAAATACTTTTGGTTCACTCAGGTATTTTAAGGTGGAGGAGCTTGGATCAGATAAGTGACCAGAGTCCCATGTTAGGTCCTAACTATCAGTTAAGCCCCATGCAGATATCAACCCTCCTGAGGAATCAGGTTCTCCCTGGAGGCTTGTCCACTCAGGCCCCAGGTGGGGTTACAAGGCAGGGCTGGACATTATTTAGCCACACCCATAGAGACAAATTGTCATCAGCTGATTATTGCCTCAACTTCAGCATACCATATGATTTAACACTGGCTTATTCTTTTTATTGTATTGGGTTGGCCCAAAATTTCGTTTGGGTTTTTCCCTAAGATGGAATGGAAAACCCCGAACGAACTTTTTGGCCAATCCAATATTTTTCTTATTTATTTTTTAAATTGAAATATGGCTGATTTACAATGTTGTGTTAGTTTCAGGTGTACAGCAAAGTGATTGTTATATACATATATATTCTTTTTCAGATTATTTTCCATTATAGGTATTATTGTAAGATATTGAGTATAGTTGCCTCTGCTGTACAGTAGGCCCTTATTGTTTATCTATTTTATATATCGTAGCATGTACCTGTTAATCCCAAACTCCCAATTTATCTCCCACCCCTTTCCCCCTTGGTAACCATAAGTTTGTTCTCTGTGAGTCTATTTCTGTTTTGTAAATATGTTCATTTGTATCATTTTCTTTTAGATTCTACATGTAAGTGGTATCATATGATACTTTTCTTTCTCAGTCTGACTGACTTCACTTAACATGATAATCTCTATGTCCATCCAGATTGCTTCAAATGGCATTATTTCATTCTTTTTTTATGGCTGAGTACTATTCCATTGTGTCTATGTACCACATCTTTACCCATTCATCTTCCATGTCTTGGCTATTGTAAGTAGTGCTGCTATGAACATTGGGGCGTGTGTACCTTTTTGAGTTAGAGTTTTCCTCTTTTCCATATATATGCCCAGGAGTGGGATTGCTGGATCATGTGGTAACTCTGTTTTTAGTTTTTTAAGGAAACTTCATGCTGTTTGCCATAGTGGCTCCACCAATTTACATTCCCATCAACAGTGTGGGAGGGTTTCCTTTTCTCCACACCCTCACCAGAATTTATTATTTGTAGATTTTTTGATGATGGCCATTCTCACCGGTGTGAGGTGATACCTCATTGTGGTTTTGATTTGCATTTCTCTAATAATTAACGGTGTTGAGCATCTTTTCATGTGCCTGTTGGCCATCTGTATGTCTCCTTTGGAGAAATGTCATTTTAGGTCTCTTCTGCCCATTTTTGATTAGGTTTTGTTTTTTTTTTTGACATTGAGCTGTATGAGCTGTTTGCATATTTTAGAAATTAATCCCTTGTTGGTCCCATTGTTTTCTCGAATGAAGTTGATATAATCTACTCTGAATATTTGATATAAATTTATTTTACTTATTTTTTTTTTTTTGTGGTATGCGGGCCTCCCTCTGTTGCGGCCTCTCCCGTTGCGGAGCACAGGCTCCGGACGCGCAGGCTCAGCGGCCATGGCTCACGGGCCCAGCCGCTCCGCGGCATGTGGGATCCTCCCAAACCGGGGCGCGAACCCGGTTCCCCTGCATCGGCAGGCGGACGCGCAACCACTGCGCCACCAGGGAAGCCCCTGATGCCATTTTAATACTTTAGACTAAACTAAGCCCAGCTGTAAATGGTTCATATTAACATATAACAACATAATTTTTAATCACCCAGCATAAGTAGTTCCCTTTGTAATAGTTGCATTGAAACTCTCTCAGGAGAAGGCAATTTCTAGAAGGGACTTCATTATAAAACTTGGGGAACCATAGCAGGAGCCAGATTTGTCTGACCCTCTACAGGATCCCCAACAGGACCCCAAGCCCGATGGATAGGAATGGCCCTTTCCTCTCTAAAGCAGTGTGATTAGGTAACGTAGCATAACTGTGCACTTTTTATAACTGTTCTCCAAAAACCGAGTTTGTATCATCGACTGTAAAGTTTGGAAGTGTTCCAGTGACAGAATCACAAAAAACACATCCTTATCCCAAGACAGAAAGGAAGGAAAAACCCAAGCCCCACGAGTCTCACGTTATAAATCTGCCCTCAGCTCATAAACTGCCTTCAACACCATGCTTCTTGACGTGAGTTCACACCCAAGGTTTTGCAGCTCATCAAAGATGGAGCGTGTGAATAGGCAGAGGACAAAAGAGATAAATCTGGTAGCTGCAGAGGAAGGGTGATGTGACTTCTGAGGACAGGCTATAGCAATATTCTGTTGACTTCATACAGCCTTTATCTTCCCTGCCTTCCCCTCTTCTTACACGTTTGAACTATGTGTTGTTTTGGTTGATAAATGTCTATAATGAGAAATATCAGGGTATAATGAAAATGGCACTGGATTTGAGGGCAAGCAAATGATGGGTCCTGGCTCAGCTCTGGGAAATTAGCACTTTTACTGTGCCTTGTTGTTCTCATTTGTGAAATGAATAGGTTGTTCAAAGTCCTCAGGCACCCTGGTTGAGCTCTTGGAGAACATTCCATCTGTGTGGAGACTCCAAGGAACACTTCCCTAGTAAGGTATTGAAGACATTCCATCCAGATTGCTGAGCGGAACATATCTGTTGCCTCTTATTCATAACAGTGAAGTGAAGCAGAGGCTGAGGCTTTAATGGCTAAGATTTTTCAGTAGATTTCTGGAAAAGAGATGGTGCCTGGTTGCCATGTTGATGCATGAAACATAGTGGAAGAATCTTCAGCTCGGAATATGCTGTGGGGGTCTGCAGTGGAGGCAGGAGTGCCCTGTTTGGTGGAACCTGGAATGGTTGCAAGCTTGGAGCCATCCTGTGCATGCAGCAGTTTCAACAGAAGGAAGCAGTGGGAAAGGGCTTAAAACAAGGGAGGCACTGCATGAGTGGTATGCACTCCCACCTCCAACTGGGCAGAGAAGCAGATAGCCCATTATTTATCCTCATACCAAAAAGAAAATCTAAAACACTTCTGTGCAGAAATTGCCAGATTGTCCTAGAGGATGAGGGCTAATATTAGTATGGGTATGGGAGAACAGAGTACTGTTCTCTTTAATCTGGCATGTTTATACTCCAGCTGAATGGTCCATTCTCTGCCTATTCATCCTAAAGCAAGCCCTTCCTATCTATGTGTTCTACCAATGACCCAATTCCTAACCAAACTTCCCATCTGAAATCAGAAGTACTGACATAAGAGCCCAGAAAACCCTTATTAGCTATCCAGTCTGTCTTTCTTCAATATAAATAGAATTCAAGATCCACTCTACATGTGAGGACAATAAGCCCCTGAAAGAGAAGATACAAAGAGAAAAAGTGACTTGGAGGGAAAAGAAATTTTTTAGGAGTGTAAGAAAATTTAAAAGAAAAAAGTGTTCTCTGATTTGAGATTTTATGCACATAAATCAAAGTTAAGTAGCTAGGAAAAAGGAATTATAAGATAAGGAACTCATAAAAATT
>NC_041222.1:76784684-76790286 GCF_002837175.3 Physeter macrocephalus
AGATTTAATGAACATAAATCAAAGTTAAGTAGCTAGGAAAAAGGAATTATAAGATAAGGAACTCATAAAAATTAAATATATGGTGGTAGAAGTAAAAGTTTCAATCACAGGTCTGAAAGGCAAGAAAGTTTTCCAAAATAAAGAGCAAAAAGGCAGAAATAGGGGCTTCCCTGGTGGCGCAGTGGTTGAGAGTCCGCCTGCCGATGCAGGGGACGCGGGTTCGTGCCCCGGTCCGGGAAGATCCCAAATGCCGCGGAGCGGCTGGGCCCGTGAGCCATGGCCGCTGAGCCTGCGCGTCCGGAGCCTGTGCTCCGCAACGGGAGAGGCCACAACAGTGAGAGGCCCACAAAAAACAATCAAACAAACAAAAAAGGCAGAAATAGTGCTGGAGAAGAAGAGAAATAGATAACCAATTCATGAGAGAGAATTCATACAATTCAATTGTATCATGAGAGGCGACATATGATTATTAAGATTTCCAGATAATGAGAACTGAGAAAAATGGCAGGGAGGAAAGTATCAAAGAAAAAAACAAAGATGACTTCTCAGTGTTGAAGAAGCACCGTGGACCTCAAATTGAGAGGTCCACTGGGTGCCAGCAGGAGAAATGAAAAATCTGTCTGCCTGAATTTGATGCTGTAACAATCTTGATGCTTAAGAGAGAGAAGTCTTTTGATCTTGATGCTGTGAACATCCTCCTTTCAAGTGGCTCAGAAGTTCTCTGCATGACATTAGGCATGAAAAGCAAATGCAGTCCTGGCACCCACTTAGCCTTGTAGTATACAGTATTAAGCTGGTCATATTAACATAAATTCTGTTTATTGCTGTTCAATTTTTAGAAGCATAAGACACTTAATTGTATCATATTGGGAATGGAATGTATATAACAATAATACTGACACAGTTGTAGTAAAGGTCAAGCTCAAAGAATATACCCCAATATGTGAGTGGGATAGAGGGAAGATAGGGGTGCGAATATGCTCATCATATACAGAAGAGTGTCAGGATACTGGCTGAAATAGAGGTATAGTATAATAGATAATCAATGGAAGAACTAAAAACTAATACGGCACCCAATTATTGGGTGCAGGTGGGAGACAGTGCAAGCAAAATCCTCCTCTTATATAGTGGAGAATCAATAAGTGTCTTAAATTGGGAAAACAGGAACAAGAGGTATACCATATTAATTAGAGATATGGAGCTCACCACTTGAAAACCAAAATCTAAATTGTATTGTGTTGGTTGCCCAGGAGAGTAGGACCAAGGACAGGGAGGAGTATGGAAGGGTACAACTTCTTTCTATCTTAAGGTTCTTGGTTTGTTACCATGTGCATGTATTGCTTTCCTTTATGTTTTTTTGAACATTAAAAGATATGCATTTTCTAACATTCAGAGTTTCTATTTGTAAAGATACAACCTAATGTTAAGCCACATGAAATAGCTGATATTTGTCTCATTTGGGCCTGCACAAATGGAAATTTCATTTGGTTCAACCTAAATAGGTTTCAGATTTTGGACTTTAATGCAGGTATGTCTTAACATGAAGGTCCAGTACATGATCAAGTCAGTGACATCTTGACAATTTGAAAATGTCATAATTCATTACATTCAACAATGCCCTTCTTTTCCAGCCAACATTTCAAGCCCTGCTCAACCTACAAGGGAAAATTCAAATGGCACACCCTCCAACCCCAAACCCTGTATTCAAAGAATTTTTTTCTTCTGAACACCCTCAACCCTGTATTTCTAACATCTGTCATGTGGGTTTTACATTCTGCTTTTTACAACTGTTATTTGTGTACTTTGTGTCTCATCCCCCTATTAGACTACAGTTCCTTTAGGGGAAAGATTTGTGTTCTACTGTGAGAGACTGCTTGGTTTTGAAGCCAGTTCTAGCTTGCCGTGGCCACTTTCCAGCTGTGTGGTTTTGGGCAAATTACTTAACATCTCCAAGACTTACTTATTCCATTCCCCAAATGGAGTCAGTGATGTCTCTTCTTAGGTGCAGAAGGATGTTTGAATAAAAGATTGTATGTACAGTGCTTGACATGATACCTCTTACGCAGCAGATGTGCAGTTAATGAACACTGGCTTCCTGTTGCCCTTATTCACCCTTGAACCTTCCACAGCATCAAACACAATTCTTTACACATAGGTGCTTAAATGGTGAAATGAAGCGGAAAAAAAAAGGTATGTTGGATTGAAAGATGCTGAAAGTATTGCAAAATCCTTTAAGGAAAACAAACATTAGTCCTACCTTTGAAAATGAGTTCTCAAATAATCATGTTGAAGAGGAAATAGCATAGTACTCTGCTTGACATATCAATTGGACAGAAAGCCATCCAGAGATGGAAAACCCTTGGGATGCAACCAAAAATCTTGTCTGTGATCCTGTCTCTTTCATTCACCACATATCATTGGTTGTGAGCTCTACTGAGCATTGCCTTTCTGTGGAATTGGGGCAGAGTCTACAGCCATGTGAGGCAGCCTGGGAAGCTGGCACAGAACTCGGGACCTCATGAAGTGCCCACTGGCTCCCTACTGCTTCTTAAGCTAAGCACTTGCCCCATTCTCTTATGTTCAGAGCTTTCTTCATAAAGACTCTCACTTGCTTTTCTAGAATTGGCTCAATGACTCCACAGAGCCTTTCCTGAATGGCCCCACTTACAGAGCACTTGGCTGGCCCCTCTCATTATTGTTTATCGCAATCTGATCCCATTTTCATTATATCTGCGTTTCTCTTACCCTCACTAGAGTGTGTGCACAGAAAAGAGACTCAATATATTTATGCTTGGATAAACTATTCACAATTAAGACACAGGCTAGGAAAGCCGCTGAATGCACACTGGTGTGTGTGTGCGTGTGTGTGTGTGCGTGTGTGTGTTATGTGAATTATCTCCACCAAAGACAAAACATTTCTTTCACAATGGAGCATTCATTCAGATATACGTTGGTTAAGGCCAGCTGACTTGAAGAAATCAGTTAGGAAAACATAGTGGCTACCAGTTGAAATTATTGAAGGAAGGAAGGTTTCTGTTTGGAGGGCATGGGAGTGGAGGATCCCAAATGATAAAACAGACATCAGCATAGAACTCTCAAATGGAGGTTGATGCACACAGCTTGGGAGGGGGGAAGCAGGACATTAAAGGGGTGTTTTCCATCCTCGGGCTCAGAGACACAGGGTCGGAGAGGTAGACAGCTAAGCCTGTCTGGCCCACCTGCCAGGATCTTGTACAATCACTCTGCATAATTATTCTTGAAAATACAAACATTGCCAGGGCTGACTGACAAGTATTGTTCCAGCAGGGAGGGCTGTCAGGGCAAATCAATCCAATTCTACCACATGCCAGTGTGTAGAACAGATATAATTTTGTCTGTTAGGGGCTGTCAAAGCGAAGGATGTGCCGTATGTGTATTTTGAAGTGTGGTGTTCCCTTCAGTCTAACAGCTTGAAAGATTTCTGGGGCTTTCCCCCTCCCTGACTGTTTTCTACAAGAAGTTTTGGGAATTTTAACTTCAAATAACTCAAGTCTTTTATCTAATGTGATGTTCAGGTTAGATTAAGCCCAATCCTGCCTCTCTCTCCATAGCTGCTCTGTTCTCATTCAACATAGGGTATTAACATTTGGTTTAAGAGGAAGGGGTCCTTTGCTGCTGTTGGATTGTTGTATGGGGCATCCAAGTAAGTACCTGGTGGCCTTCCAGCCATGCAAAATCACCTTGCAAGAGTCTTATCTTGTCCATCACTGGACCCAATGCAAGGTTTAGTCCAAAGGTTCCTACTGGGCCCCTTGGGAATCCCTGAAAGTCCACTTCCTCTTTCAGTGGCCCGGTGCCGTGTCCTCTGCCCCCAGAAGTCTGCTTTCTGCTCTCCTGATGCTCATCCCTGGCCCTTTCTCCTGCCTCTCTCATTTGTTCATTTTGGTCTTGTTCTATTGCTCCTTGTTCTCTGCCTTTCCCTGAAAACATCAGGATGAGTCCTTGGTGACATCCTCTGTTCCCTTCAGGGTCACGGGCTTGACCTCAGCTTCCCTGGAGTCTGTCACCTTGAGCTATGTGCATTCTATGGGCAAGGGGCTGGAGAGGAAAGATGGATGAGTGACTGCTGGAGGCTGCTCTCTGCTCAGCACAGGCCTCTGTGAGAGCAAGGTCTAAGTTATATCAGAACTGGCTTCTCTACCTCCAGTTTGATCACTGCCAGAATCATCTAATTTGTCCTCGTCACTTTTCTTCCATGCTCAGACGTCTTCTACATAAGACTTACATACAGAACAAAGCTACGGGCTCACCTGTTATGGAACTGTGTGTGTGCTAGAGCAGGTCTGAAATGGTGTTTAGTCCAAACTCCTTCATTTAAAAATGATGAAATGAAGGCAAATAGCAGTGAAGCATTTGTCTCACTCCATACTTACTAGTGCCCGAGATTGTTTAAAGTACTTAGTGAGGTGTTCAGGGCCCTCTATGGTCCAACCTTGTCCTCCTTTTACTGTGTATTGCCTGCTTTTTCTCTTTAGGAAAAAACAATATAAATCACAGTTTCTTTTTTAAAAATTTTTATTGAAGTATAGTTGATTTACAATGTTGTGTGAGTTTCAGGTGTACAGCAAAGTGATTCAGTTATATACATATATATCTTCTTTTTCAGATTCTTTTCCATTATAGGTTATTACAGGGTATTGAATATGGTTCCCTGTGCTGTACAGTAGGTCCTTATTGTTTATCTATTTTATATATAGTAATATGTATATGTTAACCCAAAACTCCTAATTTCTCCCTCCCCCCACCCCCCTATTCTCCTTTGGCAACCATAAGTTTGTTTTCTGTGCCTCTGAGTCTGTTCCTGTTTTGTAAATAAGTTCATTTGTATCATATTTTTTTGGATTCCACATATAAGTGATATCATATGATATTTATCTTTCTCTGTCTGACTAACTACACTTGGTGTGATAATCTCGACTTTTCCTCCTCTTCATTCTTGCTTTTCTCTTCCCCCACTTTAAATGCCCTCCTTCCCACCATTCTCATCTCTTGTTCAACCACTCATCTATGTTTTCATGTTTATGTTATTATTTATTCATAAAATACTATTGATTGCCTAACATGTTCTAGACCCAGTAGTGGGTGTGGGAAATTACACCTATTCTTTAACCTCATCCCCAAAGCATTCTTTTTTTCCTTTTTAATTTTTGCATTTTATTTTATTTACTTTTTTATACAGCAGGTTCTTATTAGTTATCCATTTTATATATATTAGTGCATATATGTCAATCCCAATCTCCCAATTCATCACACACACACACCTGCCACTTTCCCCCCTCGATGTCCGTACGTTTGTTCTCTACATCTGTGTCTCTATTTCTGTCTTGCAAACCAGTTCATCTGTACCATTTTTCTAGGTTTCACATGTATGCATTAATACACGATATTTGTTTTTCTCTTTCTGACTTACTTCACTCTGTATGACAGTCTCTAGATCCATCCACGTCTCTACAGATGACCCAATTGTGTTCCTTTTATGGCTGAGTAATATTCCATTGTATATATGTACCACATCTTTATCCATTCATCTGTCGATGGGCATTTAGGTTGCTTCCATGACCTG
>NC_041222.1:76790876-76791447 GCF_002837175.3 Physeter macrocephalus
TTTGGGGTCTTTTGTGTCTCCATACAAATTTTAAGATTTTTTGTTAAAAATGCCATTGGTAATTTGATAGGGATTGCATTGAATCTGTAGATTGCTTTGGGTAGTAGAGTCATTTTCACAATATTGATTCTTCCAACCCAAGAACATGGTATATCTCTCCATCTGTTTGTACCATCTTTTATTTCTTTCCTCAGTGTCTTATAGTTTTCTGCATACAAGTCTTTTGTCTCCCTAGGTAGGTTTATTCCTAGGTATTTTATTCTTTTTTTTGCAAGGGTAAATGGTAGTGTTTCCTTAATTTCTCTTTCAAATTTTCATCATTAGTGTATGGGAATGCAAGAGATTTCTGTGCATTAATTTTGTATCCCGCAACTTTACCAAATTCATTGATTAGCTTTTGTAGTTTTCTGGTGGTATCTTTAGGATTCTCTATGTATAGTATCATGTCATCTGCAAACAGTGACAGCTTTACTTCTTTTTTTCCAATATAAATTCCTTTTATTTCTTTTTCTGCTCTGATTGCTGTGGCTAGGACTTCCAAAACTATGTTGAATGATAGTGGTGAGAGTGG
>NC_041222.1:76791688-76808849 GCF_002837175.3 Physeter macrocephalus
GTGGACATCCTTGTTTTGTTCCTGATGTTAGTGGAAGTGCTTTCAGTTTTTCACCATTGAGAATGATGTTTGCTGTGGCTTTTTTGTATATGGCCTTTATTATGTTGAGGTAGGTTCCCTCTATGCCCACTTTCTGGAGAGTTTTTATCATAAATGGGTGTTGAATTTCGTCAAAAGCTTTTTCTGCATCTATTGAGATGCTCATATGGTTTTTATTCTTCAATTTGTTAATATGATGTATCACATTGATTGATTTGCATATATTGAAGAATCCTTGCATCCCTGGGATAAATCCCACTTGATCATGGTGTATGATCCTTTTAATGTGTTGTTGGCTTCTGATTGCTAGTATTTTGTTGAGGATTTATGCATCTATATTCATCAGTGATATTGGTCTGTAATTTACTTTTTTTGTAGTATTTTTGTCTGGTGTTGGTATCAGTGTGATGGTGGCCTCGTAGGATGAGTTTAGGAGTGTTCCTTCCTCTGCAATTTCTTGGAAGAGTTTGAGAAGGATGGGTGTTGGCTCTTCTCTAAATGTTTGATAGAATTCCCCTTGAAGCCATCTAGTCCTGGACTTTTGTTTGTTGGAGGATTTTTAATCAGTTTCAATTTCATTACTTGTGATTGGTCTGTTCATATTTTCTATTTCCTCCCAGTTCAGTCTTGGAATGTTACAGCTTTCTAAGAATTTGTCCATTTCTACCACGTTGTCCATTTTATTGGCATAGAGTTGCTTGTAGTAGTCTCTTAGGATGGTTTGTATTTCTGCGGTATCTCTTGTAACTTCTACTTTTTCATTTCTAATTTTATTGACTTGAGTCCTTTCCCGCTTTTTCTTGTTGAGTCTGGCTAAAGGTTTATCAATTTTGTTTATCTTCTCAAAGAACCATCATTTAGTTTTATTGATCTTTGCTATTGTTTTCTTTGTTTCTTTTTCATTTATTTCTGCTGTGATCTTTATGATTTCTTTCCTTCTACTAACTTTGGGTTTTGCTTGTTCTTCTTTCTCTAGTTCCTTTGGATGTAAGTTTAGATTGTTTATTTGAGATGTTTCTTGTTTCTTGAGGTAGGCTTGTATTGCTATAAACTTCCTGCATAGAACTGCTTTTGCTGCATCCCATACATTTTAGATCATTGTGTTTTTGCTGTCATTTGTCTCTAATTTTTGATTTCCTCTTTGATTTCTCCAGTGATCTCTTGGTTATTTAGTAATGTATTGTTTAGCCTCCATGTGTTTGTGTTTTTTACGGATTTTTCCCTGTAATTTATTTCTAATCTCATAGCGTTGTGGTCAGAAAAGATGCTTGATGTGATTTCAATTTTCTTAAATTACTGAGTCTTGATTTGTGATCCAAGATGTGATCTATCCTAGAGAATGTTCCATGTGCACTTGAGAAGAAAGTGTAATCTGCTGTTTTTGGATGGAATGTCCTATAAATATCAATTAAATCTATCTGGTCTATTGTGTCATTTAAAGCTTGTGTTTCCTTATTAATTTTCTGTTTGGATGATCTTTCCTTTGGTGTGAGGTGTTAAAGTCCTCCACTATTATGAGATGTTTCTTGTTTCTTGAGGTAGGCTTGTATTGCTATAAACTTCCTGCATAGAACTGCTTTTGCTGCATCCCATACATTTTAGATCATTGTGTTTTTGCTGTCATTTGTCTCTAATTTTTGATTTCCTCTTTGATTTCTCCAGTGATCTCTTGGTTATTTAGTAATGTATTGTTTAGCCTCCATGTGTTTGTGTTTTTTACGGATTTTTCCCTGTAATTTATTTCTAATCTCATAGCGTTGTGGTCAGAAAAGATGCTTGATGTGATTTCAATTTTCTTAAATTACTGAGTCTTGATTTGTGATCCAAGATGTGATCTATCCTAGAGAATGTTCCATGTGCACTTGAGAAGAAAGTGTAATCTGCTGTTTTTGGATGGAATGTCCTATAAATATCAATTAAATCTATCTGGTCTATTGTGTCATTTAAAGCTTGTGTTTCCTTATTAATTTTCTGTTTGGATGATCTTTCCTTTGGTGTGAGGTGTTAAAGTCATCCACTATTATTTTGGATGATCTGTCCATTGGTTTAAGTGAGGTGTTAAAGTCCCCCACTATTATTGTGTTACTGTCGATTTCCTCTTTTATAGCTGTTAGCAGTTGCCTTATGTATTGAGTTGTTCCTATCTTTGGTGAATATATATTTATAATTTTTATATCTTCTTCTTGGATTGATCCCTTGATCATTAGGTAGTGTCCTTCCTTGTCTCCTGTAACATTCTTTATTTTAAATTCTAGTTTATCTGATATGAGTATTGCTACTCCAGCTTTTTTAAAATTTCCATTTGCATGGAATATCTTTCTCCATCCCCTCACTTTCAGTCTCTATGTGTCCCTAGATCTGAAGTGGGTCTCTTGTAGACAGCATATATATGGGTCTTGTTTTTGTATCCATTCAGTGAGCCTGTGTCTTTTTGTTGGAGCATTTAATCCATTCACATTTAAGGTAATTATCAATATATATGTTCCTATTACCATTCTCTTAATTGTTATGGGTTTGGTTTTGTAAGTCCTTTTCTTCTTTTGTGTTTCCCACTTAGAGAAGTTCCTTTAGCATTTGTTGTAGAGCTGGTTTGGTGGTGTTGAATTCTCTTAGCTTTTGCCTGTCTGTAAAGCTTTTGATTTCTCCATCAAATCTGAATGAGATCCTTGCCGGGTAGAGTAATCTTGGTTGTACGTTCTTCCCTTTCATCAGTTTAAATATGTCATGCTACTCCCTTCTGGCTTGTAGAGCTTCTGCTGAGAAATCAGCTATTAACCTTATGGGAGTTCCCGCCTATGTTATTTGTCGCTTTTCCCTTGTTACTTTCAATAACTTTTCTTTGTCTTTAATTTTTGTCAATTTGATTACTATGTGTCTCAGCATGTTTCTCCTTGGGTTTATCCTGCCTGGGACTCTCTGTGCTCCCTGGACATGGTTTGCTATTTCCTTTCCCATGTTAGGGAAGTTTTAGACAATAATCTCTTCAAATATTTTCTTGCATCCTTTCTCTCTCTCTCTTCTCCTTCTGGGACTTCTATAATGCAAATGTTGTTGCATTTAATGTTTTCCCAGAGGTCTCTTAGGCTGTCTTCATTTCTTTTCATTCTTTTTTCCTCTATTCTGTTCTGTGGCAGTGAATTCCACTCTTCTGTCTTCCAGGTCACTTATCCGTTCTTCTGCCTCAGTTATTCTGCTATTGCTCCCCTTCATTTAGTTGTTTTTCTGGGGTTTTATCTTGTTCCTTCATCTGGTACATAGCCCTCTGCCTTTCATCTTGTCTATCTTTCTGTGAATGTGGTTTTTGTTCCACAGGCTGCAGGACTGTAGTTCTTCTTGCTTCTGCTGTCTGACCTCTGATGGATGAGCCTATCTAAGAGGCTTGTGCAAGTTTCCTGATGGGAAGGACTGGTGGTGGGTAGAGCTGGTTGTTGCTCTGTTGGGCAGAGCTGAGTAAAACTTTAATCTGCTTGTCTGCTGATGTGTGGGGCTGGGCTTCTTCCCTGTTGGTTTTTTGGCCTGAGGCAACCCAACACTGGAGTGTACCCGTGCTCTTTGGTGGGGCTAACGGTGGACTCTGGGAGGGCTCACGCCAAGCAGTACTTCCCAGAACTTCTGCTGCCAGTGTCCTTGTCCTCACCTCACGGTGAGACACAGCTGCCACCCCACACCTCTGCAGGAGACCCTCCAACCCTAGCAGGTAGGTCTGGTTCAGTCTCCTATGGGGTCACTGCTCTTTCCCCTGGGTCCTGATGCACACACTACTTTGTGTGTGCCCTCCAAGTGTGGAGTCTCTGTTTCCCCCAGTCCTGTCGAAGTCCTGCAATCAAATCCCGCTAGACCTCAAAGTCTGATTCTCTAGGAATTCCTCCTCCCGTTGCCGGACCCCCAGTTTGGGAAGCTTGACGTGGGGCTCAGAACCTTCACTCCAGTGGGTGGACTTCTGTGGTATAAGTGTTCTCCACTTTGTGAGTCACCCACCCAGTAGTTATGGGATTTGATTTTGTGATTGTGCCCCTCCTACTGCCTCATTGTGGCTTCTTTGTCTTTGGATGTGGGGTATCTTTTTTGGTGAGTTCCAGTGTCTTCCTGTCCATGATTGTCCAGCAGTTAGTTATGATTCCAGTGCTCTTGCAAGAGAGAGTGCCCAAAGCATTCTTGAGTAAGCCCATAGACATTGCTTTTTACGCCATTACGATGATAAGCGCTGTGCATATTTGACTGAGGGTGGCTTTTGTGTCATACGTTTATTTCTCATTGAGCTCCACCATGAGAAATATTCTTAGGAAACTCACTATTTACTTTACAGACATTGTTAAGGACATTGATCTCCTGTGTAAAATCCATTCCATAAATTCCTTTCAAAACTAAATGCTGTGAAGAATCTTACTTACCATAAGACATATCTGTGTTCTTACTTATGGGTAGTCAAAATTTTATAAATTATTTCATTTCCTCCTGCCTTCTTCTGCCAGGAAACTCAAAATCAATTTATGACTTAATTTTAATAAGCATGAGGAATCTTAGAATCTGCATGTTTGCATTTCTATTTAACATCTTGTTTTAGCCTTCTTTTCCATTTTCTCTGACTTCAGGTCTTGTTTAAGTTTTTGCTTTCTCTTGCATGGTCACATAAAGTACCTGAAATCTTTTGTGAATGAAGCAGAGGTACAAGTAAAAGTTATGATAGGTATAAGCATGTGTTTTTCTGCCCTTTTATGTTGTGAGTTCCTTGAGAAAAGGGATTATTTTGTTCATCCTTTTTACTAGGCCACAGAAAAATGCCCAGGCTATAGTAGGTGTTTAATAAAGGTTTGTTGAACTAAGTTGATAAAAGTAGACCCATGACTCCCTAGGTGGGCAGAGTCAAGCTCACTTTCTCTTACACTTTGTCTGTTGTAAGAAGGCCAAGGAAAGGTGGAGTGTTGTAGTGGAAATAATTTAAACTTTGCCTGTTACCAATTGTACAAACTTGGGTGACTTATTTAGCTCATATGATCCTCTTCTTTTTACTTTAATCTGCAAATGGAAATAAGGATACCCTACTGGATAGCTATGAAGATTGATATTGCTTGTAAACGTCTCAGCACATTTTCAGGCCCATAATAGCAATCAGCACATGTTAGGGCTCCTCTCTTCCCTCCATATTTCCTCATTTCATTGGAAATTGCACTTGGAAAAGGATAAGTGGCTTGCTCACAAGGTAGTCAATTAAATGAGGTGTCATATGTAAAATAAATGTGACTATTGACCTCATTCAGAGGGATATAAAAATTAATCGATGGTAATGCACATTGAGATTTTTTGCTGAAAAGTGCTTAAGAATGGCTCAGTATTATTACGTTTTATTTCATCATTAATATTATTTATGAATATTTGGCTTTGTCTTGTCCTGGTGTGGTTACATCTCTGGTCTTAATTGCATTTATTTTCAATTTAGTCCCAATTTATATCTTAATAAAAATATAGATGATATAAAAAGACATAGTTCCCGTCTTTCATACAAATTTATTTTTACAAGGTGGATGATTTAACCTGTTTCAATATGCTCCCTATGAAATAGACATTAAGATATTTAGTAAATAATTTTTGTTAATTGCATTTAAAATCAAGCTCAAGCATTTTTCATAGTTTTGACATCCTGCTTTTTGCACTCATATTTTATGTTTATTGGCTATTTTCTAATGAAATTCTTCATTATGAGATACTTGATCCATTTCAGATGATAAACGTCAATGTTTCAAGTATTTCTAGTTGAAGAGATAATTAACTAAATGAAATACCTGTTATCACTTTACTGTCAGGGAATGCTCACTGCTTGCACTCTCAAATAGGGATTTGTGTTACAGAGTGCAAGGTCATTCTTCTGAGAGTCAGGGAATCTGAGTTCTAGCTTGGTCTCCTTCTAGCTGTGTCGTCCTGGGGAAGTTACTTCACCTCTCTGAGACTCACTCGCTGATTGTCAAACATGAGGGAGTCAGCCTCAATGATCTTTAGCTTCTGTTCCCATCATAGCCTCTGGTCCTTTGCATTGGAACTATTGAGGCAGGCCCTACATTTAGGTCTGTAGGGCAACAGAAAGATTGCTCGTAATACAGAACATTATCTTCTGGGGTATATTACTTTTTACCATCCTACTCACAACTTTAAAATATCTTTCCTTTTAACTGCAGGTCACTTAGTACTTGACATATATTAGAGACTCAATAAATGTCTCAAATGTCCAGGTGCTGAGCAGGAGGCATCCAGGAGGCCAAGGATCTCTATGAAACCCCATTACTGAGGAAATGGGAGGATATATTTCCGATTTCAACCTTAAGTGGGTAGAGTTGTATTTATTTATTTGTTTTGTTAGTTTTAGATTTAGTAATAATGAATATAGAGATGGGCTGATACTATAGCCTGTGTGTAAATATAGAATATTTACTTCTGGGAGATACTGATACCAGGAATTTGATTTAAACCATCTGAAACTGCAAGCATCTCCATAAACTACTGAAGCTACTTTGTGACAAAATGCATTTTTCAGTGGCTGTAATGTGATACTAATACAAAACCAGAAATCTACTCAGTTCTGGTATTTAGGAAGCAAATGACCAAGGGCACCAAATTTCCACTCTGGAAAATTCCATTAGTGATAAAGACATCCAGACAGTTTTTAGCCCCTCATCACGATTATTATTGCTGGTCATCAATTTTTCCCCAATTCCACAGAGTAGATTTATTTGCACAATAATCTAATCACACCCTTTGTTTTGACTATATGAACGTTCATAGATCAGTCTGCAGACCACATGAGTTTGTTGGTATAGCTCCTACACCACCTACACCTCTTCAAGATACTCCTTTTTTTTTTTTTTGGCAAGGTGAATTTCAAAGAGACACATTTTTTATAAAACTTTTTTTAAAAAAATCAATTATTGTTTTGAGTTTTCCTCCAAAACTAAGGAGCCATTTATGGTAGAGTCTGGGCTTTCATTTATTTTTTTATTAGGTATTCATGTTGGATTTGAGGTTTTTTTACTGGGGTCTCCAAAGTTAAAAGCAGACAATTGACTGACCTCAGAGAAATGAAGCGTGTAAAAATTTTAACTTGCTTACGTGATAGCTTCTTTATCATGGAATCTTTAGACTCACTTCACTGAGGATATTTTGTATAAAATGAACCCAGGGTTCCTAGGACCCTTTAAGACAGTGTTATTCAAGGTGCTTGTCCACAGTGAGACTGTCTAGAATAGGAACCAGTGCATTGCTTCCTTCATTAAGAAAGTCTTGGAACTTCCCTAGTGGTCCAGTGGTTAGGACGCCACGCTTCCACTGCAGGGTGGCACAGGTTTGATCCCTGGTCAAGGAACTAAGATCCTGCAGGCCACATGGTGAGCCCTACCCACCCCCCCAAAATAATAATAAAATAAAATTTTAAAAAAGGAAGCCTTGCTTCCAGAAAAAGTCAGCTAAATGCCATGCAAACAGCCAAACCAAACTTCCCAATACCTTGCCTCTCAGCCACACTATTGAAAGACAGACACAAGACAAATGGCAGCCAAGTGTTTGTACAGCTTGGGCAAGCTACTTCAGCCCTCTGTGCCTCGGGCCCTGAGAATGATGGCATCTGGAGGATGGAGAGGAAAAGCTTGAGCCAGGAGCTCAGTGGGTGAGAGGAGTAGCCAAGATGTCAGAGTGAGGGGGCAGACATGGTCAGGCTGATGGTTCCCTAAGATAGATGCTTTCAGCTGGCTGGGGCTCTAGCAGGAGTGGGGTGGGTAACGGTCAGACATCAGGCACACAGGCCTTGAAGTACCTGAGGGTGAGGAGTGGGGATGGCTTTCATTTGAGAGGGCTGCAGGGGGAAGGCATGAGTTTCCTCAGACATAGCCAAGGTTTTATTTGAGTTGAGGAGGTAAAGGGAAGTTTAAGGATAGATTGAGGATACAGGGAGCTTGTGGATGACAGGGGAGCGAGCCCAGGGGGACCGATGGAAGGGGTTATGAGGAAGGTGAAGACGTTAGCATTGGCTCAGCCTTGGGCACTTATGGGCAATTTGGGGGTTTGAGGCTGGATAAAGAGGGAGGCCCTGAGAGGGTACAGGGGACTTCACTTGATTGAGGCAGGTTGGGATAAGTCCCGATGCTCTCCTGGAAGAGAATGGGAAGAAATTCTTAGCTCAAGGATGTAATAGCTTCAGACTAGTTGTTCTCCCTACTCCTGATATCTTGGAGAATTGGGCTGCTTTATTGCCTACATACTGAAATAACTTAACTAAACAGTATTTGTCTGTTGTTTTTATTATCATTCGGCACATTTTTCAACAAATGATTGGATAGCACCAGCTGTGAGACCCTGGCAGGAATGCAAATACACACACAAAATTGTTACCTGTGCCCTTTGGTGGCTTCCAGTATTAGAAAAGAGAAATTCATTCTATTTAGAGGGAGTACATTGGCAAAAGGCCAGCATTCTTGTAAGCTATTATATCTCAAACATAGCAAAACAAATTAATGCAAAATAGCCCATTTCTTAAAGAAAAGATGCATTTACTGCCTTCAAGGTCAACATGGGAAAACTGGTCTAATCAATTTTAGCTTTGAAGATGATCAAGTTGTGGCTTTATCCATAGCTTTATGAACTTATTTGCTACCAACTTTTTTTTACTGCTTGGAATGAAAGAAAGAGAGAAAGAGAGAGAGAGAGAGAGGGAGGGAGCGAGGAAGGAAGGAAAGGAAAGGGAGAAAGAAACAAAGAAAAGAAAGAAAGAAAGAGAGAGAGAAAGAAAGGGAGGGAGGGAGGAAGGGAGAGAGGGAGAGAGAGAGAGAGAGGAAGAGAGGGAGGAAGGAAAGAAAGGAGGGAGGGAGGGAGGGAGGGAGGGAGGAAAGTATAAATCAAATGCAAAAAAAAAAAAGAGTTAAATACTTGCCTTGATCTGGTTGGAGTGTCAAGTAAATCAAGTGGCAATTTAATTCCCAATGAACATGTGACAACCATGGAGTTAAATATTAGATTTAAATAGGGCAGCTAATTCTCTGCAAGAATTACATTCATCTCTTCATATGGACACTCTTCCTAATGACCACATTTCCCCCCTCTTAAATTCAATCATTGCTACTGGAGCATGAGAAATTAATATACATTCTTAGATTCATTAATAATGTTGCTCATAAAAGACCTTTTGATTTTTATCACCCTGAGTTCCCAGAGGCCCATGGAAGCAGCCGTAGCTCCAAACCACATGAATTATAAGGGGAAAAATCCTATTAAAACAGAACCTTAATCACCAGTTGCATTTTATATCAAGCTGTATTTAAAAAGAAACTGTATATCATTCAACATAGAATGGATAAATAAATGGTGTTACAGTCCTTCCACAGAATATTATAAAGTAGTAAAAGCAAAAGAATTACTACTACACACACAATGTAATTCAATCTCAAGGACATTGTTGAGTGACAGATGTAAGACATGGAAGGATGCTTGTAGAAAGATTCCATTTATATAAGTTGAAAACAGGCAAAGCCCAACAATCTCTGGTTTGGGATACGTCATAGGTAGCAAACCAATAAGGCAAACGATTAACACAAGATACAGGATAGTGGTTACCCCTGGGAGGTGAGTAGGAAGTGGGTACAATCAAGAAAGAACACAGTGGTGCTTTAAAAGTGCTAGTTGTATTCTGTTTCTTACAATGGAATGGTGGGTTCATGGGTATGCACTTTATTATCATTAAAACTACCGAGATATGCCTTGTATTTCCTTTTGAACTTTTGAACTTTTGAGAGTTTGAACTGGCCTTTGAAGAGTGAACTAAGCAGAGAGGAAGCTGGAAGACTATTTTTACTTTTTAGCCTATTATATATTTCTATTTCTTGTGTTATGCTTAACACAATTTACAATTGGAAAGGAACTTTGTGGTGTCAAAGAAAAATCACGGACTCTGGATTCAGACAGACCTAAGTTCAAATGCTAACGCCTCCATTCCCATGCTATGCATCACTGAATTTCTCACAGACTTAGTTTCTCCAAGTATAAAATGTAGGAAGGAATGCTTCCCAGTGCGGTGAGAGTCAAATGAGAGAATATTGTCGGCTGCACATTCCAAACTCTAGAGGGAGTCACAGTCCTTTTAAACTCTGCCATTCAGGGGTGAGTTGTCCAGAAAAGCATGGTGCCATTGACCTGGTGGAAACCCTGGTCTAAGGGATCCAACACTTGATGTGCTGGGTGAAGAGGCCCAAGCTCACACTGCAGCTCTGTCTTCTGCACAGTCTCTTTTTGGGCTTCTCCACTGGCTCTGTCCTGAGAATCACTCACTCCCCTCCTACCTTGCACAACTGGGTTCTAAAGGACCCTGGACCACCTCCTGCCTCTTTCCCCAGTAAGGCGCATGGATGAGTGACATGGGCCAGCTCTGCTCTGGACGAGAGGGAGGAATATTCTCCCTTCCCCAGATGCTTCTATTCTTGTCTCCTCTTAGCTTTGGAGAGTCAAGACTAGGACACAATCTTAGAAAGGAGCTAAGGAAGTCAGCCTTTTCTAGACAGTTCTGTTCTAAACAAAAGGAGTCACTACGGCTCAACCATGGAGCCTACCTCAGCAGGAGGCGAAAAGTGAGGTGAGGACACAGCCTTAATCAGCAATGCACAGTTCTTGCATTTTCCCTTTGTTTCCTCTGAGCCTCTCTCCCTCAGGAGTCTGAGGGGGCTTAACAAAGACTTAAGGCTTCCTGGCTAGCTCTCTGCCTTTCCCACTAGACAGATAACTGACAAATACATGCAAAACATCTGGCTTGTGAGAGGCCTGCCATTAATATCCATTCCCTCTCATTTCTCCCCTTTCCTAGTCTGTAAAGCTCATTAATGACATTCTGCAGCCAATGGCTCGGTGGTTCCTTTAGTTCTATCAGAAACAATAATTCCACTCCGGAGACCAAGCCAATGCCGCCACCTTCCAACCCTTTGGGGTGGACCTTGCGGATGGACACTGAGCTTCCCGTCTGGTTATCCTTGTGCGGGGGCCTGCAAGCTCAGGATGCAGCCACTGACTCCCCATCCTCTGCCTGAAGCTCCACATGCCTCTGTTCCAATGTCCATTCTGTCTTTGTTTTACAGTTGTTCAGCACATCAAGCGACATAACATTGTTCTGAAAAGGGAGCTAGGCGAAGGAGCCTTTGGAAAAGTTTTCCTAGCTGAATGCTATAACCTCTGTCCTGAGCAGGACAAGATCTTGGTGGCAGTGAAGGTAAGCGAACACTCCAGAACGTCTCATTATCCGTGGTCACACGCAGGTGTGGAGGTGTTGCTTTATTTCATGTTATTGTAGTGGCCAATTCAGGAGCAAATTACATCTGCTATGGTGGATGTGTTCAAATTCCTTTAAAGGTATGGGCAGTGGGAAGGATATTTGGGGCACATCCAACTGTCAGAGGTTCTGCTCAGGGACAACCTTCCAGTCTACAGGCTGTGAACAGCTCTGAGCTACTCTTCCCAGTCCATGGTGACTAAATTCTGGATAGAGGTCAGTGAGGTCAAAGAGAATCCAACCGGCCGAGTCTTGGAGACTCCGCTGTCTCCTCAGGTTGCTCGGTGCTTGTCCAAGCTCAGCGGGAGTTTGTCTCCTGTTCGAAGGTTCTGGAAGGGACACTGTGGCCTTCACTTCCCCTCTCAGCCTCAGTTCTGCTGAGAACTTCTGTTATACTTACTTTGTCCCTGTGAAAGGGCTAAAATTTCCACTGAGCTCTCTAAATCACAAGAATCAACATAAATAGCACAAAAGACTTCAGCACACCTTTTACACATGCATTGTCAACATTACAAAAAAACCAACTCACCAAGGTATAATATATGTAAAACACTTAAAAGAGGCATATGTTTATAAAATGAATTAAATGCCGAATGAATACAGACGTGGCTAATGTAATAAAATGTAACTTCTTGGCCTAACATGATTGAGTTTGGGTTTTTATTTGTTTGTTTGTTTGGCCAAACACAGAATATTTGTACAAATGACATTTATTTACTCATTATAACCAGGACAACTTTTTAAAAATGAGACATGTATTCCATTACTGTTGTACGTAGCCTTAAAATAATATATGTGTAATGGGTAACAGAGGAGAGAAATAAAATGATTCTTGAACTTCCCCAACCTGCAGACTAAACACGGTTTCTGTTAAAGTTCATCCGGATGAAACACTGTATTTGCTTTCCTTGTCATCAAAAGTAACCAAGCCAAGTGGCACGGATACTCTTAGACTCTCAGCAAAGGCTCCTAAAAAGCTACACTCTGGGGTGAATAAAGGACAGACCTTTCTAGGGATGAGCAATGTAATATCTATCAAATAAACATCATCTCTAAGATAGGTAAATGGAGGAGGGGAGTGAGACAGAGGAGAGAAGAGGGGAAGGGAGATGCTAG
Source organism: Physeter macrocephalus (assembly GCF_002837175.3). Lineage (NCBI taxonomy): Eukaryota > Metazoa > Chordata > Mammalia > Artiodactyla > Physeteridae > Physeter > Physeter macrocephalus. The sequence goes on from NC_041222.1 coordinate 76,804,134, forward strand.
AGAGATGTGAGGTTAAGTGGGGTGAGTGGTGTAAAGTGAGAATCCTGAGGGGTTGCTGAGGATGTTTAATTCCTGCTGCTGCAATTGCTTCCTCTTTTCTTTCATTTACTCAAAAAGCTTGTTATTTTTTAAAGCACAAAATGTTCAGAACATTTGGCAGTGTTATATCTGCAGTCTTTGCTTTCTTCTGCTGCTATCATTTTTTCCCCCTTCGGAAAAAGGGGACCGAAAGGTGCCTCTGTTTCTGTAGATTGATAGCCTGATGGAAGGTTCGAGCTGGAAGACACTTAGGGAACATATAAGCCAAGTCTAGCATGTGTCATAGGCAGGGAGACTGAAGGCCCTGGGGCCATGTTTCCCACTGATATTTGGAGGCCATCCAGGGAGCTAAGTCAGGCCTTCAGAAATTCACTTCATGGGGTCACAAGGTGAAATCTCTGAGTGTGAAAAAATCCTGGGAGATTAGGGAAACCTAGAGGACAGTGTAGGAATAGCTGAAAGACCTCAGCCTGATAAAAAGATAGACTCACAGAATTTCTCAGTGGGTATTGCCTTTCATTTCCGTAACACTCCTAATATCTTGCTCCTGCCCCGCTGTACTTCTTGCAGCGTCCTTAAGGAGACTAACTCCACGGCGCCCTCAGCTCACACGTTACATTTCCTTCCGAACTAGTGCTAAAACAGGATTTCAGGGCTTGGACTCGTAATGATGAAGGATCAGCCAGCATCAGCAATGTGTAGCCAGTTGTTTTGTCCACAGCATGCTTCCCATCACTACTGCTGGTGAGGCTTCTTTCTGGTTTAAATCCCAGTCATAGGCCTAATCCCACCCCTGACTCCGACCCAGGCCCTAGTCCCCATAAACCTCCTGGCTTTGCCAAATAAATGTTTATAAATTAATGACCCGTGATGAGCGTTTGCTCTTTAATCATCACTGCTGAAAAACAAAACAAAAACAAAACCAAGCAGATTTGTCCCTTTATCTCAAGTAGAGAGAACAAAATATCTACAGCTTAAAAATTCATTTCAACTTCAAGGTCACACAGCTAAGAAATCTTATCTCGATGACCTTGAATGTGAAGTTTTGTTGAAATCAGAGGCTTTGCTTACATTGGCCAGAATGATTTCAAGCTTCAGAGAGGAGGCCCATTTTAACTTTCTGGGATCCAGAGGCTACGGCCACGGAAGAAACAAGTCCGATTTTTCATGGGCTCCGGGATGAACTGGGTCAGAAAAACACATGAACCTTTCATAGAGCTGCCTCTCACCAGCCTGATCTTCTCATTTTTAGGCGTGTGGGCCAGTTGAAAGTGTATTCAAAGAATATCTATAAGCCTGGGAGGAAAATGTCTATGGTTCCGTCCTGACCACAATAAAGGGATGTTTTTAAAGGAATGAGACAAACTGAATGTGGCCTCCAGGGTCTGCATAGCCCTTCACCTCTGAGGAATGGCTGCCAGGGCTGCTTCTCCTCCATTGGAGGCACCCAGGGATGTTTGACGGTCTTCCTGCCTGTTGCCTAGCAACCCCTGCAGCATTGATTATACATGCTAAGAAATAGCAGCTATTGTCCTTTTTCCTTCTCTAGAAGGAACTGACTGGTTCGAAATCCAAGGTTTTGCATTCAGACTGACAGATGTCAGGTTCCTGTAAATTCTGGCATTGCTTGCCCCAAATGACTTAAGGTTTGAGGGATCCACAGAAGCCAGTTTAAAGTGGGAGCGATCCTAAGGCATGTGCAAGCCCCTCAAGGGCGCATGGGAGGCTGAGCAGGCCTCTCCCATTAGAGTATCTGCTTGTTTGGATCCAGCCGGATTGCCCTTTTCTTGATGTTTTGGATGACCTTTGTTTTGTAGTGAAATGGATTTGTCCCTTTCCACTGAATGACAACTGAAGAACCCACAGAGAGGATATGAGAAGCAGAGAAACTGGTCTTGGATCAAAATGAGTTCCTTTACCTTTAAGTAACTCAGTTGCCAAGGAAACACTGCATCACCGTTTCCCTGCATCAGCTGTGGATGCGTTAACTAACTTTGGCTCCATCCAACCTGCATTTCACTAGCTACAATTCCTACAACACTTTCCTTGTGCTGTGGATGTGCGCTAATTTTCATTTTTTAAATACAGCCACAAGTGGGCTTTGTAGAATTCATGGCCTCTCTTCCCCCTCTCCACTAACTCAGGTGTACTTCTAGAAACAGAAAATGCGGAACACAAGAGAGGCCTTAGGAATCATATCTATAATCTATAATCCAAGTCCCATGTTTTATAAATGGCAAATCCAAGACCCAGAGAAGTTGAGTGGCTTCCTCAAGGTGTAAGTTAAAGCGAGTCAGAGATTCTGCACAGGAAGACTTGGCGAGATGCGAAATGGTGACATCTGAGTTCAGCAGGCACTTTCTTTAGCATCTAATGAAGGCTTTTTGTTTTTCATGTTTCTGAATATTTGCTTGTCAACAACAGAGGAAATGATGCAAGCGTTTTGGCAGAGTTGACTGATACACCCAGTGGCACGTTACCGTGAGCCAGCCCAAAGTAGCATCCAACACGCTGTGGCCATGCCCGTGCCTGGAGGGCCCCAGCGCAGCCTCGGGGCTACACAGCTCCCACTCACCCATCAGCTCTCAGCTAGAGTTGCTCCTTCAAGGAGACTTCCCCTTGCTGCTCCCCCGTCTAGGTCAGAACTCCCAGTTCCACGTATTAAGGCATCTGTACTTGTCCTTTACAGCATATGTCAAGGTTGTTAATTATACATGTATTCGTGGGTATGTTTAATCAATGACATGAGTGTTTATCTTCTCCATTAGAGTGGCATATTCTTGAGGGTAGGAACCATGCCTTTTAGCACATTGCCTAACATGTAGTAACAGGCAATAAATGCTTGTTGAATGGATGGATGGATGGATGGATGGATGGATGGATGGATGGATGGATGGGCTATTGAAATAATAAACTTTTGAAAAAGTAAATAATTGGCAGTTGGCATTTCTAGGTAAGAAATAATTTCATGAGATATATATATATATATGATATAATCTAATGAGAAATAATTTTAGAAATGATTGAATCACTGTGCAGATATATAGAGCTATTATTGAAATTCTTTAGGTTAACTCATACATTTTGCCAACGAGGTCCAGAGAAGATAAATGACTTATCCAAAATTACATGGCTTGAACGAAATCACTTAATGTCAGACCTAGGACTAAAACTCCGACCTCCTCACCAGCCCCATGCCCACTGTGCACCACGTTTTCACGTACTGAATTCTACACATGCCCTAATAAACCAAACTGAGGAAATTCAACATAATACCACTTATCAAGTAATACAAAAGAGTGTGTAGTTGTGCTTATTTGTGTGTAATGACGAGAGAGATTTTCATGTTTTCCTGGGTAGAAATGTAATTCAAGGGAATAGGTGGAAGTAAGGAAAATGATTCCGGATGAGTGCTTTGGCCTCAGGAGGATACAAGCAAAATACCTTAATCAGCTTTGATAATAAGAGCAGTATAATATTCATCGAAAACCCAACTCAAGCTGGTTTAAGTAGAAAAGGGAATGTATTTGCCCAAGCTACTGGAAGACCTTGCTGCTGGTGCTCTAGCTTCAGACACTGAAAGATCCAGGGCATCAGCAATTCTCTCTCTCTCTCTCTCTCTCTCCATCTCCTGGCTCTGCTTTCTTCTCTGCTGACTGCATTCTCTGGCAGGTTCTCCCCACACTATGCTAAAGAGTCATCAGCAGTGTCTCTGGGCTTAGATGCCGCCATCCTCGCAACCCAAGAGAGCTCTTCTTTCCCAACAATTATGCAAAAGTCGAAGGGCCAACTTGTATTGGCTTGTCTTGAGTTGTTTCACCAGGCCCTCCAGCCAAGGGAATAGAATGTTCTGATTATCTAGGCCTGGGTCACATGCATATCCTTGCAAATGGAAGATGAGGTCAGCTCTAACCACACACATGGACCAAATATAAGGAGGCATTGGTTCTCTGAAAGAATATTAGAGATGCTAAACAAAAAGACAGGGGAAAGAGATCTGACAGGAAAAACTGAAAGATGAATGACTCAGATAGGACCTGCAGGACCACTGGGCCTCACTGTGAATGAGACAGCTGGGATCCAGAAGCTTACCAGGATCTGAGCTGGCCCTTAGGACGGTCCCTTTGTTATCCTGGCAGGAGGCACTAGGGCTCTCCTCCAGGCTTCCCTGCTGGTGTGGCGCAGCTGTCTCTCCCCTCCACGGTTCCCTAGCAGTGGGCTGCTGTCTCCTGCCCGCTTCTGCTCCCACGGTCTCTGTTACTCACCTTCAGATTCCTTAAGAAGGAAATGCCATGCAACCAGTTACTCCACTCAGTGTTCCTGCCAGGCACCTGCCGGAGGTCCAAGCAGCCAAGGTGGTCATGTGACACAGGAGAGGCCACTTATGGGCCAGAAGCAACTAGAGCCGGTTGTCTCAGAATATGTGTAAGGGCAGTAGAAGAGCTAGAAAAAGACAGCTTATCCTTCAGTTCTGGAGCAGGGAAACGATGTGTAAACGAGAAAGAGCATCCAGAGTTCATCGGTTCAAGTGCTTTCCCCAGGCAAGTTTATTTTCAAGACAGATGGCTATTTTCTTTCTCCTCTCCTTCCTTCCCTCCTTCCTTCCCCCCTCCCTCCCTCCCTATCTGCCTCCCTTCCTCCCTTCCTTCTTTCCTTCCTTCCTCCCTTCCCCCTTCC
>NC_041222.1:76808874-76858993 GCF_002837175.3 Physeter macrocephalus
CCCTCCTTCCTTCCTTCCTCTGTCCCTCCCTCCTTCCTTCCTTCCTTCCCCCTCCTCTCCCTCCCTCCCTCCCTTCCTTCCTTCCTTCCTTCTTTTTATTTTCTACTGATAGTTGTCACATCAGTCTTCATATCTTGACTAACTGTGAAGTCTCTCAGCCATTCCTCCCTCCCCCCGTGCCCCCCTCCATTCCTCCACTTAAATTGGTTTGTGAAATCCCTGTTCCCACAACATAGAAATTGATGATGACAAGGTTAGTGTATTTCAGAGAACGTTTGTCAGTGTTGCCCTAAAAAAATTGATTGTATTCCTTAACAGAATATAGTGTTGCAGAAAGTACTATCAATTCCATCTTTACAAGTTTCTGGGAACAGAAATGGTAGAACTTTTAACAGTGGCTTGTTAAAAGGGTTAATCATCTTTATGGTCCCGGCATTGCTTAATAGATTTCTATGTCCTTTAGTGGAAGTGCATTCTTCCCTGGCGCGTGTGTGAGTGCATGTGCTTGTGTGTGTGTGTGTGTGTGTGTGTGTACGTGCACACCCACATGTGTTGTAGGATGGACAGTAACATTTTCCGTGTCAGAATCCCTCTTGTACTTGTCACGGCGGGCCCCCATTATTAAGTTTCTCCATCAATGTTCCTTTCCCGGTAACTTCAACTTTTAACCTTTGATGGGAGATCTGTGTTTTGTCTTGTTAATTTGTCCTGTTAACCCTTTTATTCTGGCTTTTCTCCAATTTATCCACATCTTTTCAGAAATGCTGAAAACAAGCAATGCATTTCACTCTAATGAGGTCTCATCTGATACCAAACATAGCTGGGGTATTCATTTCACTCCTCTGTATCTCTAGAACATGTGCATTGTGATAGATGGGCTGCTTTTTAATTGACTTTAACATGACAGCAGAACTCATAATCGAGTCATGGTCTACTGTGATCTACCAGCTCCTTTCTACCTAGTGGAATTGCCTCAGTCAATTGTATGCTAGCATAGCTAAAGTCTGTAAATATCTTGCAGTTGTCCATGTCGGAGACCAACTTCTGATTCACTCTTTTGAGTCAATATTTCTCTAATATGACAGTTGCTATGAATTAGTTTCCCATCTTTCAAAGATTTAGCATTTGTAATTTGCAACTTGATGTAATATACACACACAAACCGTCAATTTTATCCCCAAATTATTGCAAGTATTTTAAAGTGTATGAATTAGAAATTAACCTCATGTTTCCCATTGGATGGTTGGCCTGTTAGATTTGGAACCATGAGAGCACCATTGTGAAAATAAACATAGCAGCAGTCAACACCCTGGCTATGAGTCTTGTATTTGACGCTGGCACTTGGTATATAATTAAAGACCTTGCAAAGTCCAGTTACATATGATTGGCTGGCCTTTGCAGTCAATCATATGTAAGTGCAAAGTTACACAGAGTGTTGGTTTCTAAGTACAGCGAGCACTATCTGAGTGTGTGTGTGATCATTACTGTTTTTATACAGTCATCTAATTAGCTTTTACATTTGTAGGAATGTTGGGGAGACAGCTACTACACTCTTCCTAGTTTCTAAGATTTTATTTCTATCAAGCTCTTTCTATCTCTGAATTTATTACAATATACTCCTCAAAATTTCACTTTTGTAAGCATTGGTTAGAAGCTTCCTCTACTTTTCTTTAGAGAAGACCCTGTAAGTTAGAAGAATCACATAGCCTCGTGACTATGGCTTACCCTAAATACTTGAATAATCATTGCCTGTAAGGACCTTATAAGGAGGGTGTCTGCCTTAACTCTATTTCAGTTTAGCATTGTTTTCCAACATTCCCAAGAAGCAGGTTGACCCATTAATAGCTTACTAAGGTGACTTTTATAGAACAGGTCTGTCCAATAGAAGTATGACGTGGACCACAAAAGCAAGCCACATTTCTGTTTTAAAATTTCCTAGTCTACACGTTAAAAAGTAAAAAGAAACAGATGAAACTCATTGTATTGATGTGTTTTATTTAATTCAACCTATCTAAAATATCATCATTTCAATATACTATTAATCTAAAAATATTAATGAGGTATTTCATGCATACCAAGTTTTCAGAATCTGAAATCTGTATTTTACACACATCTCAATTTGGACCGTATTTCAGATGATCACTAACCGCATGTGGCTATTGGCTACCATATTGGACAGTGCAGGTCTAGAAGATATCAGAAGAGTAAACAGTCTCCATTAGCAACAGATCTTGACCCAGAAGAGCTTAGGCATGTTGACAAACATTCTTATGCACCTTGGTTGCCTCGTAGGAGGGTTTACTCATTTCCCTCTCTGCTTTAAGCACAGTGGTGTGCATTGGGCATTGTGAGGTTTTGCCATAATAATCTCTTCTTTTTTTTTGTCTTTCACCTTAACTCTGTTTCTATGCTCTCTAAAAAGTATAGGAGAAGAATATGACATCAGTATATTAAAAAGGACACAATCTTCGTGTTACCTTGTGCCTCCTAAACCACCTATACTTTGAAATGCACAATCATTTGTCATGGCTCACAACATCCAATCACACCAATGATTTCAAATAAGTGTTCTTGCCTCCCCTACCAGCTTCCCGTTAGCCTTACTATTCTGCAGAAGCATTTCATACGAATGTTAAGCTTCCTTTTGTTTTTATTTTCTTACTTCTATTTTACTTTCACTAGTTTCTCAGTTCTGTGCTCGACTTTATGTCATGCTAATCCACTCTTCCAACTCTGACTCAGTGTGTACTCCAGGCAGCAACTCGCTGCAGCTCAGGATAAGACCTCTCCCTTGAGAAAGTCTTCAGAAAGGATGGCATCTTTAGAGTGTCAGGAAATTCACCAGGAATAAGAAGAAATGAAGCTACAAAGCAGACACTAGGAATAAGAAAATAGCAATGCTCAGTGATGGGGCAAATACGCCTGTCAAAATGAAACTTCAGTGGAGGGAGTTGTCAGTGAGGGAAGCTGCCGCCTCATGTCCATTGCCAAGGGACACAATCAGCCATGGTGCTAAAACAGAGATGAATTCTATAAATAGGGTTGATAGCAGGATTTTTCCAGCTTCTGATTGCTGTCTGGCTATGGTTCCACACTTAGAAAAATTCTGTCCTTCGAGTGCCAAATTCAGAAGATGATTTTGCCCAACTCGTTACCGCCATATTTTCTGAATCTCTTAAAATAGAATTGGATTATAATTTAGAAAAAGAACTTGACATGTAAAAATGGATGGGCACATAGGATGAGGCCAGGTTTGTGAAATGCATTTGTCCCACGAATAGTGAAATCTCCTCTCTTAAATTCAAAAATGTTACTGAAGCACAGTTTTTAACATTGCACTAAGAGTGGAGTCTCTTCCCATAGGATTTTGCTTTGAGGAAATGGAAATATGAAATGCTTGTTAAGTCTTTCAGTTTGGTGCCTCCCCAGTGAAAATCCTATCTTCTTTCCCACTCTACCCCACTGTCTGACATCCCCCCACTTCTTTCTCTAACACACACACACACACACACACACACAACTTAGCATTCTTGAATCAACACTACCTTGCTGAAACTTGAGAAGGAAATTTACATGCAGAATTTGTTCATGTTTTGTGATAATGACCTGAAAGTTTCATTTGCCTTCTCCGACACACTGTTAAAGATGGACCAAGGCCATAGAAATAAGCTATCTCAGCGACTCAGAGAAGCCCCTGCATAAAAAGACTGGATCTCTGAGAAAACTCTGCAGGCTTCAAGGGATTTCAGGAGGGAACCAGTGGCAGACTCAGGGGCACTTTCATGCCTTGGACTGCCTTATCCGTGCACCTTTTGGCCTTTTTGGATCCTAGCGTGAGCAAATTAAATGCAACTTGGTTGGAGTTTCAAATTCAAATCTCCCAAATATCTGTCTGTACCAGGGAGCCTGGGAGGCATCTCAACTTAGTCTGTCTCATCCAGTCCTCCCAGGGACCCTGTGAAGTAGATGATATTGTTACCCTCACCCTACAGAAGAGAAAACCAGAGTTCAGAGAGGTCCAGAGCAGAGCCGAAGTCTGTGTTCTCCTTTCAGTCAAAGGCAGATCCTCACACTATGGTACCCAAAGGGGAGGAGTTCTAGCTTCTCATCAAAAGGTCCAGGTTTAAACCCTGGCTCATTGCACAAATAAATCTTGAATACCTGCCATGTGCCTGGCTCCGTGCCCAATGCCGGCAGCGCAGAGGTGGAAGGCACAGTCCCTGGGTCAAGAAGCTCACCATATACACCAGAGATAAGCAAATAAACATGCAGTGAGAATGTACTGCGGCTGGCAATATGATAGAGGTGGGTACGAACTGTACCTAGAAGGGTCATCCAACCTAGCCTGGGAGGCCAGGCCGCGGGGATGTGACAATGATGAGGGGGTCAGCGAATGTTTCTCAGAAAGGTGATGGCCAAGCCCAGTCTTGGAGGACGGCTAGGTGTTAGCCAGGTGTATTAGTTCTTATGGCTGCTCTAACAAACTACTACAAACTCGGTGGCCTAAACAACACAAACTATTTCTCTCACAGTTCTGGAGGCAGAAGTCTGAAATCAGTTTACTTAGTTAAAGTCAAGATGTCCTGGCTCCTTCTGGAGGGTCTAGGGTAGAATTTGTTTTCTTGCCTTTTCCAGCTTTTAGAGTTGCCCACATGCCTTGGCTCATGGCCTCTTCTTCCTTCTTCAAAGCCAGCAGCACAGCATCTTCTCTCCTCTCTGACCTCTGCTTCTATCCTAATAGCTTCTCTCTCTTGCCTCTCCTGCCGGTCTCTTATAAGGACCCTTGTTTACGATGACACTGGGGCCCACTCGAATAATCCAGTCTCATTTCCCCACATCAAGATCCTTAATCATACCTGCAAAGCCCCTTTTGCTCCCTGGTGGAGCAGTGGTTAAGAATCCGCCTGCCAATGCAGGGGATGCGGGTTCGAGCCCTGGTCCGGGAAGATCCCACATGCCGAGGAGCAATTAAGCCCGTGCACCACAACTACTGATCCTGCGCTCTAGAGCCTGTGAGCCACAACTACTGAAGCCCACGCTCCACAACTACTGAAGCCTGTGTGCCTATAGCCCATGCTCCACAAGAGAAGCCACTGCAGTGAGAAGCCCGCACACTGCAACGAAGAGTAGCCCACGCTCTCCACAACTGGAGAAAGCCCGCATGCAGCAACAAAGACCCAACGCAGCCAAAAAATAAATAAATTTATAAAAAAGTCCCTTTTGCCATGTGAGGTAACATATTCATAAGTTACAGGGATTAGGATGTGGATACCTTTGGGGCGGGGCATTATTCAACCTCCAACACCAGTGACCCTGACCAAGTCAGCATCCCAGGTAGAGGGATGAACACGGGCAGGGGCAGGGGGGCATGGCCCGTGTCATTTGGGCAGCTGCAGACATTTCATAAGGTGGAAGCATAAGTTTCAAGACAGGCATGTCAAGAGATCAAGTTGTACAGAGATGCAGGGGGGCCAGTTCATTCAGGCATTGTGTTTGGAGCTTGAATTATCATTGTGATTTATCACCCTATTTGCTCATGAATGTCTGAGGCCCCTGTTTGGGTCATTGTCTTCTTGATGCCGCCGCAGCTCTGGTCAGTGACTGACACAGGACAGGAGCTCAGCATGTGTGCGTGGCACCAACAAATGCCAGCTGTGCCCTGCTGTGACACCGTGGTGGGTGAGCAGAGAACTAGAGGCACCAGAGGCCAGTTGGCATGCTCCTGGACATTGTCTTTGTGGCAGCATGACTGGCCTTCTTGAGCTCACTGGCAAGGATGTTTCCTGAGCCAGCAGTGTGTGTGGGCACAAGGTGGGGAAGGCTTTTTGGAGAACTTACATAATAAAGACTGGCAAAGTGATCATTGTTGAAGCTGGAAGATGGGTACATGAGGGGTCATTATGATCTTCTCTCTACTGAATATTTCCATAATATAAAGCTTTACAAGGGTTATATGAGCAGAGGTGTGGTGTGCAGAGCAGCCTAGAAAGTACAACCAGCCCCCAAATGGGAGAGATGTCTGAGGTAGTAATTGGGACCAGGGTTAAAAAGGATGAAGGTGATAAAAAGTTAATGTCTGCACCTTGTACCAGTCAGAATGGCCATCATCAAAAAGTCTACAAATAATAAATGCTGGAGAGGACGTGGAGAAAAGGGAACCCTTCACATTGTTGGTGGGAATGTAAACTGGTACAGCCACTATGGAGAACAGTATGGAGGTTCCTTAAAAAACTAAAAATAGATTTACCATATGATCCTGCAATCCCACTCCTAGGCATATATCTGGAAAAGAAGAAAACTCTAATTCTAAAAGACACATGCACCCCACTGTTCACAGCAGCACTATTTACAATAACCAAGACATGGAAGCAACCTAAATGTCCATTGACAGATGAATGAGTAAAGAAGAAGTGGTACGTATGTACAATGGAATATTACTCAGCCCTTTAAAAGGATGAAATAATGCCATTCGCAGCACTATGGATGGACCTAGAGATTATCATACTAAGTGAGGTCAGACAGAGAAAGACAAATATTTGTGGAATCTAAAAAATGATACAAATGAACTTATTTACAAAACAGAAATAGACTCACACACATAGAAAACAAACTTATGGTTACCAAACGGGAAAGGAGTGGGGAGGGGAATGGATAAATTGGGAACTTGGGTTTAACAGATACAGATACACACTACTATATATAAAACAGATAAACAAGGACCTACTGTATAGCACAGGGAACTATATTCAATATATTGTAAAAAGTTCATGTCTGTCACTTAATGAAAGAACATCTATGTAAATCCTTCATAAACTAAACCTTTGCGTACCCAGAAGGAACTTTTCCTCAGTTATTCATACAAACATTATTTCCTTAGGAATTAGCCTAGTTTTTCAATCTTTTGGGTGATACATGAGATGAATGTCCTTCCCATCCAGGAACCTCAAAGCCCCCTAAAGGAATTCCTCTCAACGCAGCTTCCCTCTCATGCCCTCAGTCTAAGCTGTGTTGGTTTTCTCCTCTCTGTCCCTGGTCCCCAGACGCTGAAGGATGCCAGTGACAATGCACGCAAGGACTTCCACCGCGAGGCCGAGCTGCTGACCAACCTCCAGCACGAACACATCGTCAAGTTCTATGGCGTCTGCGTGGAGGGTGACCCGCTCATCATGGTCTTTGAGTACATGAAGCACGGGGACCTCAACAAGTTCCTCAGGTATGGGGGACACCGGGGGCCACGGGCTCCGGACAGCCTGGGGGTGAGGAAATGGGGCTTCCCGGGAAGGACCAAGGGGCCCTTGGACCTTTCTCTGGAACAGCCTGTCCTGTTGACATCTACTACAGAGAAAGAACCTGAGGCCACTGCATTGCTCCTTTTCCTGAATCAACAAACTCTACATAATGTGATACTAATGATTCCACTCCCTTTCACCTGTGTTTATTGAGCATTGGTTCATTAAATGGTACATGGCATGTGCATTTGAGATGGGCCTTAGGCTCTGTAGGAGTTTGCCAGGTGGATAAGGGAAGAATGTTATTTGGGCGAAGGAAACAGCAAGAGTTCAGGCACCCAGGTGTCACAGGGAAAGGTCTGGTCTGGTGAGAGTGGAGAGTCTGGAGATGCCAGACAACACAAGAAACCAGGGCAAGGGGAGGTAGAAAAGGGGGTAGGGGGAGTCACGGCTGGAAAGGTGAGCATTTGGACTTTTCTCTGAGGACAGAAAGAAGAACCAGGAAGTCAGTCGGTCAGAGGATCTAGTGAAAAGAACAGAATCGAAAGAGCAAAACATCTAGGAGGAAGGAGGTAAAACGACATTGGACAGGACCATTGAAGACTGAGGATTGGGGCCCTTATTGAGTCCCGGAGGTCAGAAAAAGATGCTCAGCTTCAACATGAGGGGTTTTGTGACCAGAGGGGAAAACTGGAAGGCAGCAAAGCGAGGAAAGGGAAAATGTTGAGGATAAAAGGGAGTCGTTGGGTTGTTAAATAGCGTTGTAACTTGGATTTCTAGCATTGGCCTAATTGGGTTTTGGTTCAGCGGTGGGTTCTCGGGAAGTCCCTTCCTTGGGGTGATGGGTGCGAGGGCCTGCGAGGGGCCGCAGGATAGAGCAAGTGAGAGACGGTTTAGAATGTGCATAACCGGGGGTGGGGTGCGCGGGTGGGCGACGCTGCTTTGAAACAGTGAGGACAACGTGCAAAGTAAAAGGGTCGCAGGGCAGCGTCTCTCGAGGAGATAGTAATGATCCGGGCAGCATGTTCAGCTGGAGTTGAATCTCAGCTCTGGCATTTATTAGCTGAATGACCTTGGGCAAGTCTCTTAGCTGTTCTGATGATAATATTGAGCCAGCAGGGTAGGCATGAGGGCTGAATTAGAATAAATAGAAAGCTCGTAGCATAGGAGCAAGTAGGAAGTTTTCAACAAGCAGAAGATTGAATTCTGCTAGTAATGATGTCTACTCATACACCACCTGAGAGAAATCAAAAGGAGAGCTGAGTTTGATGAGAGAGACAGAGGAAGCTGGTGGTCAATCTGCTGGAGCCCATAGTGAGTGTTCTCATCCTGTATCTACCAGGGGAGAGAAGAAATGTGCTGATCCAGACCCTCCTTGGTGAAGGAAAACAAGCGACGCTTTCATTTATATTAAGCAGAGGCACAATGGAAGCTGCACATTTATGATCTCGAACAATGGAAAGAATAAGAGGTCCCAGTAGGGAGGGCTGGGAGACCCGGGTCCTCCCTCCTATTCAGCATCAGCTGCTTGGGTCCCTTGGGTGGGTCCCCAGCCACACCACCTCGGCCACCTGAACTCTCAGGTGGGTCTGAGTTAGATTCTCTTAAAGTCACATCTGTCTCTAGCATACTGTTTTCTTTAAAAGATAACTAATCTTTGAAAGGTTAGTATAATTTAGGAGAAATAAGAAAGATGTTCCTCACTGGCCTCAGTTTCCTCACCTGTAAAAGGGGTGTGATAACACCCATTTCAAGGCCTAGTGTCAGGACTCTTGTGATGGCAGGTAATCAATAGATGTTGTCCCCACAACCCTTCTTCTCTGACACATTTTCCTCTTTATTTTGGCTGAGACGTCCATAATCCCGGGGAAGTGACGCCTTTTGCGTTACAGCAGCACCTAGACTGCTCTGTCCTCCTCTAGTTTCTACGGGCACTGAAGAGAGCTTTCCACAGAAATCGGCACCAGTAGCTTCATGCAGCCCCTGGAAGGTTCAGGAACTGTACAGTTTAAGGAATAAGTCAATTGCTGAGAGAACAGTGGAAGGGTGAGAGAGTACTGCTGTGTTTACAAATGTCATCCCATGGTTTGTACAGTCTGGATCATTTTGGCCATCCCTAGCCTCGTGAATACACGTGCACAGGTGATAGGAGAGAGGATGATGAGAGCTTTTGCACATTATCTTGACAGATCTAATGTGAAAGGAAGAAAAGAAGCTGAATTTGGTTGAAGTCTGCTGCATATAGAGCTAATTTCCTTTGTTCCCATGTTTTAGGATATGTCCCTAACTTAAAATGGCACTTTCCATAAACTGTAGCATAATAAATTCAAATGTACTCACCTGGATGCAATTAAATGCCTCTGTGAGCTCAGACTCGTGTGTGTGTGTGTGGTGTGTGTGTGTGTGTGTTTGTGTTGATTCTTTCACTGTCAGTTCCAACCCTTGCTCTCCTTCCCGCCTTCCAGAAGGAGCAGGCACCTAATTCTCCCTTGGCAGCTTGCACAGGGCATGGAGCTGTTGAAAACCTCCTCTGCTCCATTTCAGAATCTGCTGAACTCTGGGAACAAGAGGTTTTCCATAGCAAGAATCAGGTTCTCAGGTCCAAGGATGTGCTGTGAACTACAGTCTGTCCTCTCTTTCTGGAAGGGAACCCAGCCCTTACACTGCCATGAATGTGTCCCCAAGTGTCATTGGAAATGCCCTATAAAGACAGATGTCTACATCTATCCTCCCACCATTTTTATTCATCCAAAAGCCATACATTGAGGACCAACATCGCCAGGCCCTATGCTAGGTTGTCTGGGAGATGAGCAGTCAAACATTGTCCTTGCTTTTAAGGAGATGACAATTTTTCCCCTTAGAATTCTCCTAAATTCCCTCCCAATGAGGGGAAGATAGAGACAGCTTTTTTTTTCAAGCAATAACAGCTATTTATTGGGAATTCCCTGGTGGTCCAATAGTTAGGACTCTTTCACTTCCGGGGACAGGTTTGATCCCTGGTCCGGGAACTAAGGTCCCGCAAGCTGCGTGGCAAGACCAAAAAAAAAAAAAAAAAAAAAGCTATTTATTTATTGAGCCTTTCTAAGCATTGTAAATGTTTTAAATGTATCAACATAGTAAGCTATTATTACCATCATTTCCATATTACAGTTGAAGAAAGTGAGTCAAGCAGCTAGTGAGTGACAGAGTTGAGATTCACCTCATAGCCAGGGCTGCAAAACCCATAGTCTTAACCATGTCAGTACTTCCTCTTGAAGTGGCCATTAAAAAACCAGAAGGAAAGCAGTGTTCTGTAGAATTCTGGAGCCAGAGGAGTGTGGCTAAGTGCTGCCGTCACCCCCATTGGGAGGCAACAGGCCGAACAAGGCAGGGTGGGCAGCCTCCCTCGTTGGAATCCCGCTGAAGCTACTACCTGCTCCCCGAGCCAGGGCACCAGTGATGCTTTCCCCTCTTAAGGCTTGTTCTCCTGGAAGAGGTGAAATATGTTTTTATTTCCAAGAGCTGAGGGGTAATCTGTGGAGTGAAAGCAAAGTGAAGCAAAGCAACGTTGTTTATCCTCCTCTTAAGAACTTGTTTAGAAGATTTGCCTGGGCTGTTTTTACAGCAGGACTTTCTGCTCAAGCAAAGCATTCAAAGGCTTCTTCTATTAAAATGAGCCTTTTTCAAATAATACCCAGAACCAAGCAGGAGAAACGACTGGTTAAAAATGCAGGAGCCTGCCCCAACCCACAGGGAAGGAGGTGGAGTGCAGAGGGCCCTGAAGGGCGCCAGCTTTCTGGTGCTGCAGAGTGGAAAGCTGGCAGATGGGGGCTTTGCACAGAGGTGGCCTTTTGTGCTTGGCCTCTAACTTTTCCTCTTTCCTGGAGTCTTTGCAACAGACAGATTCTTAGAGGAGTCTGGATTTCTGGAGCTGAAATAAGGCTGTGAAAAATCAACAACTTATTTCACTCTTTGAACTAAATCTATAAAGATTTCATCCTGGCCTATATTCTCTGGGTGTTTCAGGATTTCCCATAATTTATGTGCATTCCTAGGTCCTTTTCCTGGTTTCTCCTACGATGAGTGATAACACTGTCACTTTCCCCTGCCTCTTCAGTGCTAGGAAGGGTTGGGCTTGAGTGACCTTTAGTGAGGTGGGCGGGGCCAACCCTGAGAGCCCCATCACAGGCCAACCACAAAAAGAAATGCACAGATGATAACTTGTGTTTTCGTATCACCATCCATTTCTTTTATTTAAAGAAAACTTTGTTTGCAAAGCCTTTCTCTCCAGCTTTCCAATGAAAGTCTACAAAGCACCATACAAGCAGAGTCTCAAGTATCCCCTGTCAGTGTAATATTATTAGGAAGGTGTAGTCAGTAGTCCCACTTTACAGAAAGAGGAAACAGGCCCAGAGACGTTCTGTAGCCTACCTGAGCTCACAGCTAACATGTTAGAAGGAGATCACATTCAGTTCTGATAACCTAGAGCCTTGGCCGCTGCACTGTAAGACTTCTTACTCCAGAGGGAGATTCTGAGCTGGAGAGAGCCCGAAGTTTTTCCCGTATTCTCCTCCGTGTGACCATTGGCAGTCGGGGCTGTAGTTTGAATGGAGGTGAAATAAATGTGTCAAGACTTGCCTTGTAGGAATGGCTAAATCCAGATATTCAGAGATAAAAGGAGCCTAAATGATCACCCAACATAATACCCCTATGGATTTTTACCTAATGGGGAAATTACAGACTGGACAAGTTAAAAGTCTTCCCCAGATCATGGGGCTGGACACCGCGAGGACTGGGAAACTCCTCACCTCCTTGTCCAGTGCTTGTTCTCTGAAAATGCAAGAATGAATGATCTGGTGACAGCGTGTTTTGTTAAACACTGTGGGTGGAGCCATGATGGGAGGGGCTATGGGGCTGGTGGGTCGAAGGAGGGGCAAAACGAGCTGGATATTCTTGGGTAATTCTGGCTCTCTTATTTTCAAATACTCATATAGCTCTGGACCCCCATAGGTGGGGTCACCCACTTTAAATTCTAAAATTTAGAATCCTCTATGTTTGTTTTAAGTGTTTCCAACTGTCCTGAAGGAGATCTTCTCCCTTGTTTCCCTTTGGGAGACAGAAGCCCTTTGACTCCTGCCCTGGCAGGTCCAGCAGCAAAAGACACCTTTACTCCTTGCCCTGCAGCACCCCTCAGGCCATCAGGGGCAGTGACTCCAGTCGGCTCAGCAGGGTTCCGGGTTGGGGAATGCAGAAAGGGGGGTGGGAGCGGTTCATGATAGCGTCCTAAGACTGGGACCCTCCCCTCCCTGAAGCACATGCCAGTGTTAAGTTGCCTTAAGTTGTCACATAGCTGGGAAAAGGCTGGGTGTGTAAGACAGAAGATAAAGAAGGTATAAGACACCATACTTCACCGCTCCCCCCTGCCCCCTGCCATAGTGTGGGGAATAAGAATTGCCCCAGTAAAAGAATAAATGTGTTGTGATTCAAAAGGCTCTCCTATGTGGTGCCCAGGACATGTGTTGAGCTGGAGGTCAGGGGTAGGGATGGGCCGAAGGAGATGGTATTTTTCACTGGGAATGAATGTCCGGGATGAGGATGCCCTGGGATTCTGCTGAGTTGGGCTTGGGGATAACATGGGCAGCTTGAAGCCATGTTGGGCCACAGAGAAGGTGGAGTAGGGGAGAGCAGAGCTGCACTCTGGAGGGAGTGAGGGTCCTCTGCTGCAGCATGTGGCTGGGAGAACAGGGTTGGGGCTCCTGCTGGGGTGCAGTGACCCCTCACTCCAGGAGAGCCAAACTCTTCCCCCAGTGTTTTATTTTGATTTGGGTTTTTTTGTTGGCTTGTTTTTTGCTTCGTCTACCCACTGCTTTTCAGGGTCTTGGGATCTAGCCAGTGCCTGACCCCAGCATAGTTCCAGAACCCTAAAATGTGAACTTGTCTGTGTGTCGAGGGGGCCACCATTCAGGCCCACATGGCCCTGGAAATGCTAGACTTTCTGCGAAATAAAGCCTAGGTGCTCTGGAGGCTTTAGAGATAAAACTGTGGGTGGAGCATCCTTCCCTCCTCTTTTGCTAAGTCAGGCAGCATCTTTCCGCACCAGCAGCTGATGTGGGGCAAGGGCCCCTCAAGGCAAAGAGCTGAGGCTCCAGCAAGGCCTTCTCTCTTCTCCCCAGGGCGCACGGACCTGACGCCGTGCTGATGGCCGAGGGCAACCCGCCGACGGAACTGACGCAGTCGCAGATGCTGCATATCGCCCAGCAGATCGCTGCGGGCATGGTCTACCTGGCGTCCCAGCACTTCGTGCACCGAGACCTGGCCACCCGGAACTGCCTGGTGGGCGAGAACCTCTTGGTGAAGATCGGGGACTTCGGCATGTCCCGGGACGTGTACAGCACTGACTACTACAGGGTGAGTGGCAGTACCGAAGAAGAGACCCCAGGGCCCTCCTTCCCTGGGGGCCCCTCGTTGTATTCGTTTGCTAGGGCTGCCACAACAAAATACCACAGACTAAGTGGCTTACACAACAGAAATTGATTTTCTCACAGTTCTAGGGGCTAGAAGTCCAAGATCAACGTGACGGCAGCGTTGGTTTCTTCTAAGGCTTCTCTCCTCGGCTTACAGACAGTGCCTTCTCACTATGTACACCCTCACATGGTCTTTTCTCTGTGCACGGGCATCCCTGGGGTCTCTCTGTGTGTCTAAATTTCCTCTTCTTATAAGGACGCCAGTCAGATTGGATTAGAGCCCACCCTAACGGCCTCATTTTAGCTTAATCACCTCCTTAAAGGCCCTATCTCCAAATACAGCTGTGTTCTGGGATTCTAGGGGCTAAGGCTTCTACATATAAATTTGGGGGAAACACAGCTGAGCCCACAACACCGTCCTGCTCTTTCCATGGCTCTCCAGAGCTGTGTGTGAGATCTCCAAGAGGAAAGTTCTCAACCTGAGAGTTCTGCCAGGGGAACCCTTGGAAAAATTCCAGGAAGTCATGAGGTTAAAGGAATTTGAGGTTTGGATTTGATTCTGTGAAACGATGCCAGGAGCCTTTGTTTGAGGCTTGATTTAAGGTGAACTGGTTCACATAAATGAAAGTACACCAAGACCCTGGAAGTTCCCACTCAAAACCATCTTGGCTGAAAGCGGATTGGCTGGTGGCCATCTTGGTAAGAGGTTCTGTCCTACCGAGTCTGCCTGGGGTTCCACCATTTGAAACACTGACATCTAGAGTTATAGACAGTAATTCAAATCCACTGATTACCTGGAGTTGGCATCCTTGGCATGTTAGATTTGTTAACTGACATCTCAGAACTTGGGTATGAAAGAAAAGGGTTATTTCTGGAAACCGGGAAGTCATGATATTGAAGATTTGGGTTGTGTTCTACCACCTCAAACCACCAATTTTGTTTTCTTGTTGTTTTGCTTGATTTTTAAAGGGAGAGGGATGTAGGAAGAAAAAGAAATAAATGTTCTAGAAATATATTACCTAAGAGGATAAAACTTAGAACTGCACTAACTTTCATACTAGGTTAGGGCTGGTGAAGAAAATGCCTGTTCTCTCCTTTGCTCTGCCCTTTATGATTTATGTTTGAGGAGGAGCCTTCTCAGTTTGTATCCTGTACTCCTCCCTGCGGCCTCCCTCACCTCCAGTGCCTCTGCCTTTTAGCCGAGCTGACTTTCCTACAATTAGTCTAAGACAATAAATCCATTGCCTTGCTGCGTATTCTTCTATAGATTGATTTGTGGGGTTTCTTCCTTTGTCACCTTGATGAGCATTGTCCACGTTTTATATAGCAAGAAAGGATGGAGACCAAATTGTAAAGGATTTTCTTGGGTGTATTTGCAGGAAACATGGGCAGTCTTAACTTCAGGTGTTCGAAACAGAGCTGCAAAGCACCTGTCCTGAGTCTAGCAATGACGGACTGGTTTATTCCAGATAGCTAAAACATGGCGGGAGGTTACCTGCCAATGGATGCATCTTCTCTGTTAGCTCTGCTCCCTTGGCAGGAAGGGGGGATAGGGGTGTTTCCCGGTCTCAGGAGACAAAGAAACACATGAGTTCTTCCTTAAGAAATCTTTGCTGATCTTGATAAGCATCCAAGGAAGAAACATGTGGCCCAAGCAATAGCTCTCCCTTTTGCAGTAAGTTAACAAAGGTTTCAGAGTGCCTGGCACAAAATAAGTGCTTGATAAATCTTTTCAACCTTATCATTATCCAAATCGATAAAGTTATGCTTCATTCTCAAAACCGGGACCGAACTAGGTAGAGCTCAGTGTCCTTTTCTACAATCTCTAGAAAAATAATTCAGAGGAAAAAGACTGAAAAGCTCAATGATATGAAGATAAATTACCCAGTTAGAAAATAGGCAAAGGATTTAAGTTTCTTTTGGTGTCCCCAAAGAAAATGTACAAATGGCCAATAAGTACATAAAATGATTCTCAACATCATTAGCCATTAGGGAAATGTAAATCAAAACCACAGTGAGGTACCACTGCACATCCACTTGGCAAAACAGACAATAAGAAGTGTTAACGGGGATGTGGAGAAATTGGAACCCTCATAAAGTGCTGGCGGGAATGTAAAATGGTGCAGCTGTTTTGGAAATAGTTTGGCAGTTCTTCAAAATGTTCAACACAGAGTCACCATATAACCCAGTAATTCTACCCCTAGGTATATACCCAAGAGAATTGAAATCATATGTACACACACACACACACACACACACAAACACACACATGCACACAAACTTGTACACAAACGAAATAGCAGCATTATTCATTATAGCTGAAAAGTGGAAACAATTTCAGTGTCCATTAACTGGTGAACAGATAAAATGTGGTCATCCATATGATGGGCTATTATTCATTAATTAAAAGGAATGAAGTACTTATTCATGCTACAACGTGGATGAAGCTTGAAAACACTATGGTGAGTGCAGAAAGCCAAGCACAAAAGGTCACATACTACATGCTTCCATTTATATGGAATGTCCAGAATAGGCAAATCCATACAGACAGAAAATAGATTAGTGGTTGCCAGGAGCTGAGGGGCAATGGGGAATGAGGAGTGACTGGATATGGAGTTTCTTTTTGGGGTGATGAAAATGTTCTAGAATTGTATAGTGTGATGACTGTTTAGTATATGTGTAAATATACTTAAAACCATTGAATGTATACTTTAAAAGGGTAAATATTATGGTACATGAATTGTATCTCAATAAAAAAGCCTAAAAATTACTAACAAAACAATGACCATCGTTATAGACATGAGAAGTTAGCCTTGGTCATTTATGCATTATAAAAACCCTGTCATTTGTCATCTACCATATATTCTGATTTGTTGAAAAGAAAATCCTCCACTTAAGTGACATTTACCTGAAGTATTTCCTTCTGAATTGATTGGAGGAAATAATGATTCCCTGTTCCTTTATTTATTAAATGTTCTTCATGGAACTATCCCAGTCATTAAGAAACGTTCTTCAGTTGCCACATTGATGTAATTCCCCCACCATGGTTATTACTCAGTGGCAGCTGCAGGGTTTGTATGTTTGCTTGGTTGTTTGTTGTTCCCATTGAGGAGGAGGAGAAAATACCGGCCTTTTGTTGGCCTCTATGATAGGTGGGCCTGGGTGGGAGCCGGTAGGAAAGTGGATGATGGGTGTAAGAACCTGACAATTTGATGGTAGCTTAGGAAAACTAAGAAATTATGCATTCTATTTTGCCTTCTCTAAAATTTCAAAATGGTGGTACACTTTTTGGGTCCATGAAAGTATTTATTGTCATAGAACTCATTTGTAGAATATTATTGCTTATTTAAATATCAAAAGTCTGTCAGTAGAGTCCATTCTCTTGAGTCTGTCAAATCGACAAGTAGAAGCTGGTGCTCTGTTTCTGCAGGTGAGTTGAGTACATCATGCAGTGGCTATTTCCCAGTACACTCTTGCTTTCACATGAGTTACCCACCTGTTGGATCATCCATAAGCTTAGCATTGAGCCTGTCCCCATCATAGTGTCTCTTCATCTTCTCTGCCATGGCAGCTGGGGAATGTGTTCTCCTTACAGCTCCTGTTTCTCATTTGTGGGCATATTTTCTTCATTGTTTTGTTCCTAGCTTCTCCAAAAGCCTGCACACTCCCCACCCCAAGGTGGGGAGCTGCTGTGGCCAATGTGGGCTGTCATCACCAGTGTTAAGTATCCTTCCTGCCACAGTAACGGAGGAGGATTTTTGAGATCACCAAGGTTATCTTATATGGAAGGATGGCGATTGGGCCTAGAGTCAACTGGATTATTAAGGAGTAACACGTCCCTTATCTTTAAGCAAGAACCAGTCCCACTGGCAGCCTGAGCCTCTGCTCATGGTGGCTTGTGAGCAGCCTTGCAGGGTGGCCCCAGCTCTGTGCGATCCATGGCAGGAGGGGCGGATGGCAGCTGTTTCTCCATCATGGGGGAGCTGGCAGCACCAGGAAACGGCTGCCTCGAGGCTTCCACCCTGTTGCAGCTGAGCTAATTATATCTTCCCAAAGAAGGAAGAAATCGGAACACTACATTTGCATTGAAACCAGCCTGATATGGCAGGTCCAAAATTACTCTAGCATTTATGTTCTCTGAATTATTTTAATTAGCAGCTCTGCAGTACCAGTCTTTCATTTCATTTTTATTCCTTCCCTCCACTGGCAAAGCCTGGCATTTAGGAAGCATCTGAACCAGATTTCTGTCAGAGACCTAGGATCTCACTCTACTTGGTCATTACTATGCCACAGTGTATCCACTGAATTTTTTATAATGTGCACTTTGGTATTTTCCACAATTTGGCTTCAACATGCATTTAAAATGAATGTGACCGTTGGTGAGTAGAGAGCCCCAAACATCTGAAATCCTCACTTTTAAGTCTTATACCCCTTTGGGCTTTAGTTTTATGGTGGCAGGGGGTAAGAAATCCTATCCTTTAATCCATCTTTCACTTAAGAAGTAAAGAGAAGGACGCAGAATCGTCAAATTGATTAATGGTGGAGATTAAAAGAAGCAAATGAATATAGCTTGGCTAAGCAAGGCCATGGTCAGAATCCTAAAGTGTTAAAATGATATAAACAACGAGTCTAGGAATCATCTTCAAGTGCTCAATACAGTTTATGAACAGCAGAGAGAAAAGACGATGGTTTTTCTTAAAATAAGCTGATATAACGAGTAGGAGAAGAACTGTTTTGAACTTCAGTACGTTGTCCCTTAATCTGCCCACCCTGGAGGATAATAAACTGGAAAATAAAGTCCTGAACCATAGAGGAGAGAAGAAGGCTTAGGTAATTTAAGAACTGGACAAGCACATAGGAAATAATCAAGGATTAACTTTCATACCTTGGTCTTTGAAAAAATGTGTTTATTTTAAAAGAAATATTTGTATGTAATGTGAACATTTCTAGATTGGTAGGTAGACGGACAGAGGGATGGATGGATAGATAGATAGATAGGTAGATAGATATATAGATTTCAGCTCATTCCACAGATGTTTTTAGTGTGTTGTGTAAAATGCCCAGGTTATTCCCACTATAAGGAGCAGCAAGGCATCTACCAATTCCGGTTCCACCTCCTCCCTCACTTTCTCCACTCAGAGTAATGGCTCACAAATCTGTGATCCCTCAATACTTCATATAAATAAGCATTACAGCATAGAGCACGCTGCATCATGGAAACCTGTTCATGTGCATGTCTTCTCATTGATATGAGAGCAGGGAGAGGACAAGTCTAATATATCTTTGTATCTGTGCAAACTGTAAGAGTGCAGGGCACATACTATGTATGCTGAACAGGACACACATAAGGAAAAGCCTTGATGAGCATATCTTTTTAGCCCTGTTGATGAATACAGAAGATACTCAGATTTGCAGATAGCCTGTCTCTGAGTCTAGGAGTGCTGTCTTCAGGAAGTAAAGCCAGAGATATACGGACATCCTTATCTCAGACAATTTATTTTCAGTAGAAAGCTCAGAGCTTAAACTTATTTTACATTAATACTACAGTAGAAAAACTTCCTCTGATATACTTTGCCTAGAACCCATAAAGCCAGGCATGGCATTCATTTTAAGAGGCAACACAATTCCTTCCTGAAAGAAGAATGCCTCTATGTCATTAACTCTTTTGCAGATACCATTTCCTCATTTTCCTCCTTAATAGATACTCACACAATGACTCTTAACTTTCACATGAACAATTATAGACCTTTCTGATTGGGTTCTTTTGATTAAAGTGGCCCCAGAAATGTAAGAGTTTGTTTATTCTTTGAAATCATCTTCAATTTATGCCTTGTACAACAGTTAGAGCACAGTTCAGAGGAACCTGTCTGTTGGAGAGAAATCAGAACACTGAGTTCAGACTAATTCTATATAAAAGTTGATTGGCATAAATTGTTTCAAGATTCTAAATTGGCTTAATTTGTATTCAAGCCTCCCTATGAACCTTTCACATATGCTTTGGAGTTGCAGCAGGGTGGGTGAATATTCATTCATTCATTCATTCATTCAACACACATTAATGAAGCAGCTGCTATGTGTTAGATACTGTACTAAATAATAAAGGAGGAGTTTTTAGACATGTAGTAATGTGATGAATGCTGTAATAGAAATATGTACCGGGAACCCTAAAGAGAAAGCCATCAGCCTACACTGGGAAACCAGAGTAGGGTTCACAGAGACATGACATCTGAGCTGGTATTTAAGATATGAACCCAAAATTGTTCTAGAAGCAAGAAGGCTATGGGCCAGGAGGGGAGAGGTGGAATTCTTGGCATAGGAGGTAGCATGGGAAAAGAGATGGCAATGTAAACATTGTGATGCGTGGCCAGGGAATGGGACTCCTTTGCATGTCTCTGAGGCTAAAAAAGTAGGCTATTTAGGCTATTATCAGATTTCATGGGCGCCTGTTTGCCATGCCAAAGACTTTGGACTTAGTCCTTTTGTCAGTGGGAAGCCACTGAGAGTTTTTATGCCAGAAAGTGACGTGTCAGATTGCATTCTGGCAGCTTATGAAAATAGATCCGCCCAACAGATCCCCACATCTCCACTGTTGTACATATTTGATTGGCCTAGAGCAGCCTCTCTCAAACTGGAGCCATGAGCTATCAGAGGCTGTTCACTAGTAAGAGATCCATGGTCACTAAGGTAAGAATAATTTCCTTTCTACAGAACGCCTCAGAGCCTTTAATCTATTACTGGGACTTGTGGCCTACGGAAAGTGGCCAAAGCCTGCACAAAAGAGCTGGTCTGGAGATCCTTTGTCCAGGGGCCTGGTTCCATCCATTTCCTAACTAGTAAAGTCTGTTAGCGGGAGATGGCATAAATCCTCTTGTTTTTTCAGTATTCGGAGTCTCTTCTTCTTGAAATCAAAAGCCCATCCACTTTGTACATGGAAGTACTACATACAGAAATTAAGTGTGCTTTCAGGTATGCTGGGAAGGAAGGTAGGCCATAGCCCATTGACTTGCATGGGCCAGAAGGATTCTAATTCCTCAGAGCACTGAGAGGTATCCTCAGCAGGTACTTTCTCCCATTTTTACCTATTTTTGAAGCAGTCAGGCCTCAGCTGTCTCATGTCTGTGACATTCCATATCTTTGCATCACTGAGACCGGAGCTCCTTAAAAAAGGAAGCTGGCAACAAAGAGTTTGCTGGAGTACAGAGGGAAGAGCATCAGACTGGGGTCCTAAAGGCAAAGGTTTGAATCTTCAATTTCTCTCTTCTAACTTTATGATTCTATCCGTTAGGAATGAATTTAGCATTTAGCTGCTAGCAATGGCCTAAGCAGATAGGGAGTTGCTTTTGTTTGCATGACAAGAAGTTCACAGGTGGGCAGTTTCTGATTGGTTCAGAAGCTTTTCAATGTCAGAGCAATTTTTTGGCACTTGACATTTTCTTGGTCTTTTCCTCGTGGCTGTAAGGTGGGTGCAGCAACTCCAAACATGTCAAAAATGCAATTGGAGGAGGAAGGGGGCAAGATGGCTGCAGAGAAAAGATAGTTTCTACCTGCATGCCTTCCTTTCATCAGGAAGTAAATGTTTGCCAGAACATCTCCTCTGCAAAGACTCCTTATACTTCACTGGCCACACATGGGCCAAGACTAAGGACTGACTACACTTGCAGAGATCAGTGGCTTTCTGAAGACCTAGACAAACTATGGTTCTACTATAGGTAAAAAGGAACTGAAAGTGAATGGGTGAATGGGTTTGGGAAGAGCAAAGAAAACCATGCCATACTCACCTGATGTGCCATCATGGTCTCTGTTTCTTTATTCTCAATGAGCTCCTGCCTTTAAAGCTTGTTGAGGACAATAAATTGAAGTGGCACAAAATCAGTGCTAATAAAAACAAAAGTGCTGGCATTTTTCAGTAGGAGATTTTTTACTCCTCTGTATGTAATGCTTCTTTTGTCTCAAGCTGCTTTTAAGATTTTCTCTTGGATTTGTGAGCTTATAGTTTTCATAAATTTGAAATTTTCTGACCATTATTTGTTCAAGTATTTCTTCTGTTCTCCCTACTTACCTGTTAGGGACTCCAATTTCACTTTTTTAAACTACTTAAAATTGTCTCATTGCCCACGGAGCTCTTTTTATATTTTCCGATTCTCTTTTCTTTGTGTTTCATTTTGGATAGTTTCTATTACTCTGTCTTCAACTTCCATAACTTTTTTTCTTCCTCAATGTCTAATTTTCCATTATTCCTATCCAATATATTTTTCATCTCACATATTCAAGTTTTCATTCCTACAAGTTCAATATGGGCCTTTTCTTATACTTTCCAGTCTTCTAGTTAACTTTTTAAACATG
This sequence comes from Physeter macrocephalus, assembly GCF_002837175.3. Classification (NCBI taxonomy): domain Eukaryota; kingdom Metazoa; phylum Chordata; class Mammalia; order Artiodactyla; family Physeteridae; genus Physeter; species Physeter macrocephalus. Next base: position 76,830,890 of record NC_041222.1, read on the forward strand.
TGGAATGCATTTATAATAAATGTTTTCAGTATATTTGTCTATAGTTCCATCATGTGTGTCAGTCCTGGATCAATTTCCATTGATTGATTTTTCTCCTCATCATGGATCGTATTTTCCTGCTGCTTTGTATGCCTGGTAACTTTAGATTTGATGCCAGACATTGTGAATTTTATCTTGTTGGATGCTAGATATTTTGCCTTCCTAAAAATATTTTTGAGCTTTGTTCTGGAATGTGGTTATATTGCCTTGAAGCTATTTGATCCCTTTGTGTGTTGCTGTTAAGATTTATTAGGCAGTATCAGACCAGTGCCTACTTTAGAGCTAATAATTCCCCACTACTGAGGCAAGATCTACTAGGTACTCTACCTAATTCCCCATGAATCATGAGGTTTTCACTCTGCTTCATTGGGAACTGGCAGTATTACTGGTCCTGTGTGAGCACTGGGCACTGATCCTTTTGGACAGTTTTCCCCAGCCATTGACAGTGTCCTCACATATGTGCAGTGATCAATACTCAGCTGAATACGTGAGGGGCACACTCTATAAATCTTCAGTTTTCTCTGTGTGCAGCTCTCTCTTCTTTGGTATTCTGTCTTTTCCATTCTAGTCACCTTGATCTTTCCAGGCTCTCTGCTCCATCTCCTTAATCCAGGGAGCATGCTGGGCTCCACTTGGAGCCCTCTGTCTCTTTCAATGAATTAAGCTTGGTAACCATAGAACTCACTATGTTTGTTTCTCATCTCTCAAGAATCGTTATCCCTCATTGCCTGTAAACTAGTGTCTTGAAAATAATTGTTTCATATACATATATTTAAGCCAGTTTTTGATTGTTTCAGATAAGAAGGTATATTTTTTCCCTGTTACTCCACCTTGCCTAAAGGTAGAAGACAGTCACCATTTCTCCTGATTAATATGTCATTAAAAAAAACTATCAGTGAACCACTTACAAACTGCAGTAAAGAAAACAAGTTCTCCCACGTCTTTAGAACATCTACTTCCTGTGAAGAATTTTTTTCTTTTTAATTAAATAACTTACATTTACATAATACTTCTTCTACGATCAAAGTTTTCCTGCCTACACAAGATTATTACTTTAGTAAGACAGTAGATTGTCTCCATCTTCAGTGAGTATTGAGCAAAAGGCAATTATCTAAGCTTCCCTGTTACCTCTGAGAGATTCCCCAGGCTCAAAATGTGAACTGGTTCAAGAAGGTTTTGGGAAAAGATGTGTGGGCAGAATATTAATAATGCTCCACACTTTTTACATTTTCCCAGAGTCATTGTCCTGTGGTCAGAGACAGAACACCTTGGATGGATAAATGACTGAATTAGTCCAAGATGGTACTGCATATATAATTTTTAGCCATACTTCTTCAATATGTAGATTCTGAATGAGACATGTTCTGTTCCCTAAAGAAAACCACAAATCTCTTGGGGAGAAGAAACATAGTGAATCACTCTGATGCTAGGCAGTATGATACAAGTTGTGAAGCGTAGAGATAAATTGATTTTTAATGGCATGTGGGATGAAATCTGGAAAATTCTCTGGAAGAAATAAGATTTGACCTGGATCTTACAGGAAGAATAGCAGATGAAGGTGTTATTGAACTTAAAGTCTATTGCAGAGGACTGAAGTTATAATCAAGACTAGGTGACCTGATTACAAGTGCTTCTTGGGCAAAATGTGCATCTTCTAACCTTGACCTCCACAATGCCTCACACAGTGCTGAGCACTTTCTAGGTTCTTAGTGATAATGATAATTGCCTAAAAGGAAGGTCTGAGAAAGATTATATACCATTCCCCCTGGAAGTCTTTGAAAGTAAAGATGTTATCCACCATAGTAGGTCTTCAGGATGGAAATAGCTCCAAGTGCAAGTATGATTTGACTCCATCTCTCAACTCTCCATAAAACTTTCTTAGAATTCTGTCCTCAAGCAGTTAGTTCACATTCCTGTTTGGTCTGTTTGTCCAGATTTGAAAAAAATTATAAAACTACAAAAGATTGTTACGACAACCTCACCTAATGCTGTGTACATACAAAGACATTAAAAACTTCAGGATTGGACATCCCTGGTGGCACAGTGGTTAAGAATCTGCCTGCCAATGCAGGGGACATGGGTTAGATCCCTGGCCCAGGAAGATCCCATATGCCGTGGAGCAACTAAGCCCGCAAGCCACAATTACTGAGCCCACGTGCCGCAACTACTAAAGCCCGTGTGCCTAGAGCCCGTGCTCTGCAACAAGAGAAGCCACCCCAATGAGAAGCCCGTGCACTGCAACAAAGAGTAGCTCCCGCTCACCACAACTAGAGAAAGCCCATGCGCAGCAACAAAGACCCAATGCAGCCAAAAAATAAATAAAATTTAAAACAAACAAACAAACAAACAAAAAAACTTCAGGATTGATCCCTCTGCAGAGTTGCAGCAGCTTCTCTTGGTGGTCATTCCATTTGTGGTCATGAGAACTTAGTACAAGCATAAAACCTGAAAAATTCTACTGACCAGATAAAAATGAATTCCAAATTGGACTCCACTAAGAGAATTTTCAAACATAAAGTTGCTTTATGATATCCAACTGTGAGACAACTTCTCAAATTCTCTTCATGCTAATGGAAGCATAGCAGGGTTACCTTGCCTGGTACTATCATGCTCCCCACTATATAGGCTCCCAAGCTTGACCATACCTCTGAATAGCTCAAAGTGCTTTCTTCACAATATTGATTACTAGGTCTCATGTTAGATATACTGATCCAGCATCACTGAAGATGAGAATTGGGGATTTATATTTTTAACAAGCTTCTTAGGTGAGTCTGATGGACAGCCAGGTACAAGAATCGTATGGGTCCTGCTCAGCAGCATTTATAGAAAATAGCTATATTTTCTCATCTATGCTAAGATTCATATAGTAACTTTATAAAAGATCTTAATTATCAAGCTTCAAAAATAGAATAGGTGCTGTTAAAAATTCTTTCAAACTTGACCCATTGTTTTCCTGATGGAGATAGTGCTATAGTAATTAATGGATTTTTAGGACTTCCAGTGGGAAAAACTCTCTGGATTTTAATCACTATCATACAGTCATATCCTACTCTCCTTATCTTCAGAGCCTAGATTCATTGAACCATGGCATTTCTGAATTGGTAAATGAAATATTATTTGATACTCTCCCCTCTCATCCTAGGAGGTAAACTTGACTCATTGTCTGGGTAAGTATTGTCAAAGACAACAGTAGGATAGAGGGAGAGACAGAATAAGCAGCAGGTTCAAACTGCTGTGACAGGCGCCTGGACAAGCCAACATCAAATCAGCGATGGCTCCCTCCAGGAAGGAAGCCGGGCTCCCCGGCTGGCCCTGCAGACTAGGCAGACCCCTGCTGGCCTTCTCCGTCACTGCATGGTTGTATAGCCGTGTGGGCGATGGTTTGGGCCCTGTGCAGGAGAAGCAAGAAAAGACTTGTGAGGAGTCAAACAGCTTGTCAAGGTATCCTTGTGGGTGTCTGTATTGAAGTGTCACAGTATGAAGGCTTTTTATTAGCAGCTATTTTAGAATTCTCACACTGAAATGGAACAGTTTCTTCCCTACATGGCATTTCCAGGCTGGCTTTCTCCCTCACAGCCCTATGACAGCATCAGCCATCTCCTAAGGGGGTGGAACATGACGCTGAGCTCCTTTGACGGCAGAGCCCGGCGATGTGGCCCACGCCCTCAGCCCTGGAGATAATTTGGTTCATTCACATGTTGCTGATGACGGGGATACGGCCGTGGAGGGTGAGGAGGATTTGAGGCTCATGCCTCAGAATTCGTTTGAACACAGAAACCTTTTGCGAGGGTATAGAGGGATTGATGCCCCAATTTTCAGGACACAGAAGGAAAATTTACTCCAAGGTGAAGCTGCACAGGGAGTTAAATCCAATATCAGCATTTGTGTGCGTGTGTGTGTGTGTGTGTGTGTGCGCAGCTACCTCAGGTATTTGCATGCTTCCCAGCTCTTTTAAGGCAAGTAGTGAATTTCTTCTGGAAAACTCATTAGGCTTCATTGTAGGAAACAACTGTGACCTTAAAAGACTCCTGTTAATGTGTTAGAGGGTTGATGTTGGGTCTTGTAAGGAAGACTAACATTTACTGGCCTTCTTTAATAATATCTCAGCTTGACATATAACCTTCTCAACCATCTTTAACATACAGATGAAGAGAGTAATATTCAGAGAGGTGAAGTCAGTTTCCTGAGATGCCATAGCTCCTCCAGGTGGCAGAGCTGACATTTGAACCCCTGTTCTGGAAGGAAAAAACCGTGTTCTTCCCACCCTGAACCTCCCTGGTGCCTTCAGCACAACCACAGCTGCCCCAGTCTTCTCTCTGGGAGGTAGGGACAGGTTGCCTGGTGAATTCTCAGAGTTCTGCCCTTAGTGGTCATAACAGGTCCACCTAGGACACTGGCTCACTGTGTAGGACCGTGTCCTAAAGCTTTATTGGCTGCAGGAGAAAAAGGGATACTTTAAATTTCAGAACCACAATGTCGTGGTCCAAGCGTGGTTTGGAAGAAGAATTTCCAAACACAAAGTATTTTAGAAAAGAGTGAGTTTATTGAGAACGAAGAGCAGTTAGTGAGGGGCGCTGCAAATACAGTGGGCCGACTTTCTGATAGACCAGGGAGAGCCGACATGCTTTGTGGGCTAGTAGACAACTTTTATAGCCTCAAGACAAAGAAAATTCCTGCTGGCAGGATGGCATTAGGTGATTGGTCAGGATGCTACAAGGTTACTACATGGTGATTAGCTTACCTAATATGGAGTCAGGGGGCTGTCTGGTTTAGATTAGGAGAGCCCCTGACAACAGTTGCTATGGGGGCTCAGTTAATTCCGGAGTTTTTGTCCTGTGTCCTTGACATAGGGCTCCACACACAACCTTAAAGGGCTTCAGATATAGCCAGTCTGACTTCTCAAGGGGGGAATCTGGATTCTTTCCAGATGCCAAATCTGGTTACTACGCCAAGGAACATGGAACCAGCAGACCTGGCTCCATTCTCACCTGCAGTATGTATGCAGCGTGCAGCTTTGAGCAACTCACTTCACTTCTCTGACCTTACTTTCCACCTTAGTGAAATGGTGAAGAAGTCTGTTCTGCCTGCTACTTAGCGCTGTCATGAAGCCACCATGGAAGGTGTAGAGACTACGTATGTAAGTTCTTCTTGTTATCAGTGAACAGGGACAACGTGGAATCCTGTGGCATATGTTGGGCTCTGCCTCCCTTGTTTGGAGGAGTGCTCTCTTAGATAAACATCCCTGAAACTGGGATGGGTTCCTAAGAATGTGGGCATAGTCTTACATCTTTATGGAATAGTCTCAGGGTGTTGCCTTTGGGGCACATACACTGGCCATCCATCACTCTTTCCTTCAATTCTTGCCTCCTGGATTTATGACATACATCCCACAAGTATTTTACAGCCACTCTTCGTACACTGTTGGGCAACCCTCCCAGGCTAGAGTGATGTGTATGAGGTCTTTGAGAATGTCAGAGGACTTCCCTGATCCTTTCTGCCTGTTGATTTTTACTCTGTATTTCTTCTATTATATCCTTAAAGACAACTTTAGCTGCTACCACAGGTAGCATGTTTTAATATTCTGTGTGATATGCTTCCTTTGTCTCTTTGTGGTTGGTCCAGAACTATCACTTGCTTACCTTTGGCAGCCATGATGAGTCATAACTATTTGCTTGAGCATGAAACACATGTCATAAAAGGGAAATCATCATGGCCTAAACTACACACACTGCAGCACAAACTTGACTTAGACAACGTAGGATGGCCTCTGCCCTTTAGCAATCTAATGAAGCCTAGGGACTCCTTCCCCAAGTAAGGCTTTAAATGAATAAAATAAAGTACACGGGGCTAAAAAGGAACACAGTTACGTTGCAGTACATTTACGTGTTTAAAATGTGATATAATAATGCAAGTGTTTTTGTTAAAACATTCAATAATGAAATCTGGTGGCAGGTCTAATAACCACTGTAATTTCAAAGCGATGAGCATAAATGATGTTTTGAGATATCTGCAACAACAATAATGTAATATGAAAATATCTGATCTATGTGTGACAACTTCACACATGCTGCTGATACTACTGTGGTTTGTGGCCGACGTTAAGAATTGGAAATGCTAACTTTTTGATAGGTTAGTGAAAATTAGATGGAATCCAATCCAATCTAACCCAATCCAAAGAATCCACACATTCTTTTAAAAACAACTTTGAGGGGCTTCCCTGGTGGTGCAGTGGTTAAGAATCCGCCTGCCAATGCAGGGGACACGGGTTCAATCCCTGGCCCGGGAAGACCCCACATGCCGCGGAGCAACTAAGCCCGTGCGCCGCAACCACTGAGCCTGCGCTCTAGAGCCCGTGCTCTGAAACAAGAGAAGCCACGACAATGAGAAACCCGTGCACCGCATGAAGAGTAGCCACTGCTTGCCTCAACTAGAGAAAGCCCATGCACAGCAATGAAGACCCAACACAGCCGCAAAAAAAAGAATAAATAAATTTATAAAAAAAAAAACCAAAAAACAACTTTGAGCTCTCCATTTATTCATCTCCTTAGGGTTTCAAATTGCTCTTGATAATAGTTGTGCCATTTTTTTCTAGATGTAAGGTCAATTTCCTTGATGGAACCAGAGAATATCAGAATAGGAACTGCACAGTTAACTCACTCAACAAATACTTTGGAGCACCTTATGTGCACTAAGAGGGAAAAAGTGAGCAAAAATCGACACATCTCAGCCTAGTGGAGCTAATGATCCAGCTGGGGAGCCAGGCATTAGTCAGATAAACATATGTAAATAAGAGCTGTGATAAGTGTCATGAAGCAGATGTCCTGAGGGCTGTAAGAATCTGTAACAAGGGATCTGACCTGGTATAGGAACTTTGGGAAGACTGAGGTAGGAATCTTTGAGCTTCATCCTGCAGGTTGGGTTAACTAGGCTGAAAGAGGAGAAAAGTACCCTCCACGCAGAGAAAACAACAGGGAGGAAGGCCGTGTGGCAGAAGAAGCAGAGCAGAGTGAAGGAAACAAAAGATGGCCAGTGTGCTAAGCACAGAGCATGAGGTACAAAATTCAGATGGAGAAGCAGAAAGGAATTACATCACATAGGACGTTGTCAGCCATGCTAAGGATTTTTCATTATCATCAAACAGTGAGATGCTGCTAAGAATTTTAAGTAAAATGTGGGATGGTGCAACTCTGGAGAGCCAGAGCGGCTGTAGGCAAATGGGCTAAGAGGTTCTTACAGAAGTTCAGGAAAGACACGATGGTATGGCAGTCACAGGTGATGACAGTGGAGGCAAAGCCAAGTGAAGAGGCTTATAAGCTATTTAGAAGGCAAAATAGCAGGACTTAGTGGTGGATTGGGTGTGGAAAGTACAAAGCACAGGAAGTCAAGGTTGTGAAATAGATTTCTGACCTGCATAGCTGGACAGACAGTGGTGCTATTCTCCGTCCTGGTTTTGGAATGGGCTGGCAGACAACAAGAACTCAGTTGGTACATGCTGAGTTTGATGTAATTTTAAGCCATCTATATTTCTAGGGTGTATATTTCTTGCTCTAACAAGCAAGAGGACACTCAGAGGAAGGTGATCAAGAAGTCTAGGACCATGCCATAGGAGGGATAGTTGAGGGAATGGGGAACGTTGGGACGAGAGAAAGGAAGACCTAGATGTAGACGCAGTAGCAGTCTTCTGCCCCGCAGATGAGGACAGTAGTTCTAGAGGCCAGAACTTGGACTGCTGGGTAAAAGTTTCAGGAAGAAGATTTGGCACCATGTAAAGAGGCTGTGAGTGAGAACTGTGACAGGGGTTGCCTTGACAAGAGATGAGTTTCTTGTCACTGGAGGGAAGTGTCCAAGCATAGGCTTTCCATCTTCCATGATGCTGTAGAAAGGGCTCAGTGTTTTGTAAATTGTGTTCTGTGGAACACAGGGATTTTTGTGGAGGGGTTTCAGTGATTAGTTCTATAAACAGTTTATTTAAATGTCATCTGCTTATGTGCACTATAACCATTAATATAACTATTATTACTAAGTGCATTATGACCATTAATAAAAACTAATGGAAACCAACATGCTCAGATGGGTTGCATATACAGTTTTAGTACACTGGGCAACAGCAAACCTTTAATGTGTTTCTGTGGTTTGATTTATAATACATAAATGTTACCAAGGTGAAATTTTATAAATAAATTCAGACTGATATGATGCATTTTTATTTGACTTAGTTTGGTGGATTCTGTTTTAAGATTGTATGTGAGGTAGATAACTTTTAAAGCCGTTTATCACTCAAAGATTTCAAGGTTTTCATCCTGACAATCAAAATCAGCTACCATATTTACGTAATTTATTTTACATAAATTATTTTAGCCCAAACAAAAAGGATACGACCAGATATAGGTCTTCGATGTACAGGGAGAAACTCATGAAACACTCTGCTTCCAGAATCAACTGTGGTTCCAATTCACCCAACACTTTCCAGTAAGCCCTCTCCTTACTTCTTTCAAACTTGCCAAACTTCATCTGAGCTTTCAAGGCACTGATTATATGTGCATGGACTATTCTAAAAAGTCTGAGGCTTAGTATCTCATTATACTTATGACATAATTATTTAAATGGTTTAGGGACCATGCCCAACAGTTTCTCCATGTCACAGAGAGGAGAATGTTCACAGCTTTGAAGCTGTGAATAATGAAGTGGCAGTAGTTAAAGAGAAAAGAGAGAAAATAGCAAGCAGATCAGAGAAACCCAGAGAATGTTTGATTAAACTTTTTACCAGATGACTGCTTCACTATTCTCTAGACTCTCAGCAAAACTCACCAACTTTGCAGTAGAGAGAACATTCACCCAAGGGCACACTTGGCTATAACCATATTCTCTACTTGCCCATTCAGTGGTAGAACACCCAGTGTGTCCTTAAATACTCCCACTGAAATGAATAAGAAATGAATAGAAATATGGCAGCCTATTTCAGCCCCTTGCATAACATTCTAGGTTCCTCATTTCCAAACGCCTATACCTCAAAACCCTTTCAAGTGAGAAACAAAGTTGACCTGCTAACAAGCATAGTACTCCCATTATTAATAAAGTCACCTGCCTGTGGTTACATGAACCCAAAGTGTCGTAAGTAATGATTTCCGTGCATTAAGTACCACCCATATGATTTGCCTGTCATCTGGGCAAACCCAAACCTCCTTGGGCTTCAGTGTATGGGCCTCAATTGTGAAATGAGGGCAGTGCTTGGTCAGATGACGTCTATAGTTCTTCTAGCCTTAAAATTCTAAGCTCAATTCCCAATTCCACTGAATTAAATATTTTCTGCACAGAGAAGACTTAAGATCAGTTTTTAGAGAATTTACAAATCTGGCAAAAATAACAAAAACAAAGCCACACTTATGTCCTTCCACAAGAGGTAAAATTTTGGTTAGTGATATTTTTAAAAATGTGTTTCTTTGTTCTCTTCTCATAGACCAACTTCCATGAATCTTTCAGAATTTTCTTGGGGATGCATTTATCTCCTGGCCTAACAGATAAGAGGATTAGGTGGTATTATCTTCTTCTACCTTTTCTCCCTTGGAGGAGTATCCCTATAGTAGTTAAAGAAGTTTGTTTATTTATTAGCTTTATGCAGGTTTCTTTGTCTTGGCAGCTGTATCTGCTGTCATGTTGTAGATCAACATTATCTGTGGAAAACCAGGGCCTCTCCTCAAGACGAATATTTTAGAGAGGCAGAGGAACCAACGTAAACACAGTCATGAGATGGTTTTCATTAAATAGTACACCCCAGGGTACATGCCTTGTGCTACTTGGCTCTGTTCAAATAAATTAAACATTGTCAACAGTTGTCAGTGTAATTCTTAAAGATCTCAGTTTTATAGATGGCAATTCAGAGCTTCAGAAGATTAAAGGTCTTGCCCAACTTGAAGCCAGATAGCCCAAGTGTTTTCTTTATCTCTTTAAGGCATAAAAGAAGGAGGGCTCCAAACTCATCACTCTTCACTCATCACTTATAAGAGGACCATTCTTTATTCCTTCAGCATGGAGACTGAGCAGGACAGATAATGAGATGTTTTTGGCAGGAGGTCTCCGGTTTGGAATAGTGATTTTTCCATATATAAACCCAGTTCAGTTTCTCAAATGATGGGAAGAACAGTCTTTTTTCTTCTCTTGGTTCCCACCTCCTGTAGGTCGGCTAAGTGCTTCCGAGTGAGGGTTATAGCTCCTCCGCTTTCCCTGTCCCTGATGGCTTCAGCTTTCCCTAAGCAAGTTCAAGGACCTCACCAGCAGTTTGGAGGTTAAGAACAGCAGGCCTAGACATCCCCTTGGTGTGGAAGGTTTCCAGGAAAGAAAGCTACAAAAGGAAAGAGTAGTGTGGGAAAGCAATGTCCACTTGAATGAGATCAGGATGTTCTGAGCCCTGTCCTGGTGCTGCCTGCCTGGGGCTGCAGCTTGGCGCTGCCAGAAGGCACTCATTGCCCTCGGCAGCCCTGGGTGCACCTTGGAAGGTGGCACCCACCCCCAGGGGAGTACACACAGTGGCAGCAGGCAGAGATAGGCCACCCAGGGGGAGTTCTCAGAGGAAGGAAGGTTCCTGTGAGGAGTGGTCAGCAAGACATTCTTACCCCGGGACTCATGAGAAGGGGAGCATTTTTCCTTCTTTCCCAAAATGCAAATAGCCTCTGTCCTTGGAATAAGAAAGATGGGTTGCTAGGCAATCAGTTCTCAACAAGCACCCACCCTGCCTGTGTTTCCTGACCCCTAGAACAATGGAGACTTTTCAGTGAATGGAACCAAGATGGGGGAAAAGACATGGCAAAAATAAAAATGGAACCAGAGATTATGGACAGTCTGGCTCATAGACTATGGGAAGAAAAATGTAATATGAATATTTTGCTCTAGGCAGATCAGAGACGGTTTCGTTTCTTACCATCTCATTGGCATTGTCATCACAAGCCAAGCGGTATAGGCCATGCAACAGCCGCTGTCCCATGGTGACCCCATTTGAGGATGTGACATTGTTACCAGTTAATTAGTTCTTGGGTCTCAGTCTCTTTATCAGAGAGATAATGTTTGGAATTATATTTTTATAAAAATAATCTTTTTAGCAATTTAGGGAAACCACAGGGATAGTGTTGGACCCCATCACCTGTTGGTCTGAAGTGACAGGGGGAAGGAGTGAATCCAAGAAGGGGAGCACCTGGAGAGGGCCATCTGACAGGAGCTGTGACTTTTGGTAGAAGGATGTAGCCAGCCTGTGATGATTCCACACCCAACGCTCTGTCCTCTGAACCCAAGTGCAGGAGTCAGCTCGGGATGCCATAACAAAATGCCATAGACCAGATGGCTTAAACAACAGAAATTTATATCTCACAGTCTGAAGGTCAGGGTGCCAGCAGGGTCAGCTTGTTGGTGTGGGCCTTCTTCGGGGTTATGTCCTCACATGGCCTTCCTTGACATGTGAACACAGAGAGGAAGCAAAAGAAAAAGAGAGAGAAAGAGAGGTTCCTTGTCGCCTCCTCTTATTATAAGGGCATTAATCCCATCATGAGGGCCTAATGGCTGCATCTAATTCTAACTACCTCCCAAAGGTCCTACCTCTTAATACCATCTCATTTCTGGTTAGGGTTTCAACTTATAAATTTTGGAAGAGAAAACTCAGTCAATTGTTACCAAGGAACAATTTAGAATAGATACTCTGAAGACCACAATGATAGAGGCCTAAGATAATCAGAATATCTCCCTGGGAAACTTACTGAAAGATTTTAATGTATACATTCATACAAGGCCCAATATTATTCTTACCTCTTAGTAGAGCCAACTTAAACATTGCAAGATCAGGTGACGTGTCCAGGAAACCAGCATGAAGGACACATGCTGGCCAACCTGCTTCGTTTGATGGAGGTTGTAAGGCACTGATTCTAAGAGACCTATACATATGACTAGAGAACTCTGTTATTAGTCAGCAGGGGTTCTTTGGCTTTTGTCCATTTTAAAGGTTTTCATGGTAAAAGCCATGTTATAAAAACATTTTTAAAATTTTAAGAGAAAAGCTAAACCATTCCTAAACTCACATAATTACATATATGTGTATTTGTATACACTAATCTCTTATATTGTGTGTGTATATATGTGTATATATGTATCTACATCTAGGTATATATGTATATATGTCTAGGTATGTATATACAGTCAGTTCTTCTTATTAGCGGTAGTTGTGTTCTACAAACACTGAGTTAGTAAATACTGAACCATTGCTCCTAGGGGAAATACACAGTTAGGTTCTTGTGAACCTCTGGTAGTGATATTTTTGTCAGCTGATCAATACATAGCCTTGTTTTATGTGTGTTTCTGTTTTAAGACACTTTCTTTAATATATATTTTTGATCCATTAATACTGAACTCATGGCCAACTGTATAACTCATGCTTGAACGCAGCTTATCTGCACACATATTTTTTTTCTGTAAGGTACATCACGTCCTTCTTGCCCTTAGGAATACTAGACAGCCCTTCAGCATTACCCTTGCAGGCCATTTTAAACAGTGAATTCACCAGCAAAAAACATAAAAATGCAAAAAAATGGCACTAAATAGACCATGAAAAAGGTACTTATTTACAGTGTCAGAGCTAAAACAAGAAGGCATAGTGATACCTTGTTCCAACTTAACTGGGAATGTGCAGATGACCCCAAATTTTCACTGACCTGAACATGGCTGTGAATAACTAGGAGAGCACTGTGAGTATTGATTACAAATACATATTAGGGAGTAGGTGAATCTGCAAATACAGAATTTATGATTAATGAGGATCTGTAGCATATACACTGTGTACATATACACACATTATGTAGTTGTAATCATGTTGAACTTAGAATTCTTATTTAGTTTCTGTGCATAGTCTTTTTTTTTTTTTTTTTTTTTTTTTGCGGTATGCAGGCCTCTCACTGTTGTGGCCTCTCCCGTTGCGGAGCACAGGCTCCGGACGCACAGGCTCAGCGGCCATGGCTCACGGGCCTAGCCGCTCCATGGCATGTGGGATCTTCCCAGACCGGGGCACGAATCCACGTCCCCTGCATCGGCAGGCGGACTCTCAACCACTGTGCCACCAGGGAAACCCCCATGTGCATAGTCTTTTATGATAGACATTTTTCCTGTTACAGTGAATGATCACTGTATAATGATCATTTTTGATGACTAAGTAATATTCCATCAAGTTGAGTTACCATAATTAGCCTAATTGTTCCCTGTCTTTGGATTTCCAGATTTTTCCTTTTCTTACTATTTTAAATAACTGTGCAAAGTGCATGATTGCACTTAGGACATTTTTCTTCTTTTGAATGATTTACATAGGATAAGCTTCAGTAGTGGACTCATAGGCTCACAGAATATGAACATCATTATGACTCTCGATCTGTACTGTCATCCCGTTTTAAAAACAGCTGCACAGGATTCACCACGATATAAATGTTACTGACCACCAATCCCTGGGTGTTTCAATTGCATCCAAGTCTGAGATGATTGGTTATTAAATGAAAAGTTTGGCAAATTCTTAAATAAAACACTATCCCCTGGGTGTGAATCTGGATTCCTTTGATTATGGATGCATGATTTCTGTCCCTCTGACTGTTGATGAGTTCCTCTGGGGCAAGGCAGGAGGTCAACAGCCAAGGAGGTCCCTCCCGCACCATCCCAATACCAGGGCAGAGGCTGAATGTGAATCTGAAGGAGGGCATGCCAGGTCCCGCTTGGGTAGTGTGTCCAAGATGGGACATCAAAGCATGTAACGCTGAACATGTACCTTAGAGTAGATGTAATGAAGAAACTGGGACGATAGAAGCAAGAGTTAGTGGGTTAAACTGTGAGAGAGCAAGTAGTCTGAAATAAATTCTTCAGATACCCCTGCCGGGTTTTTACATGAATTTAGGTGATGCCTTCACAGGCAGAGAAGATCTTTCCAAAGGAGCTGGAAAGGGCAAATGACTAAATCAATCACTCCCCAAGTTTTGTAACCCATTCTTGTTTTCTCTTATGCAGATTTTCTGCCTATGTGCTTTTTACACATTGAGGTCTTAATTTTTTTTTAACTGAGTAATTCCTTAAAATATGTGGTATGTGAGTGTGTGTGTGCATGTGTGTGTATGTAATTACTCATCTGTATGTAATTAAGCAAATATTTTTCCTAATCCATTGTTTTCCATTTTATTTTGGAAACAAAACATAGTTTATCTAACCTATAGTTCAAGTTGTATAATCATTGGAACTTGTTGATTTTTTCATTGTTTTCTTAAGTCAGTTGAGGAAGCATGATACTCCAATGTCCTTTTTCTCCATAAGTGGAAGAATTGTATTTTTTAAAAAATAGCATTTCACTTCAGTCATTATGTCCACAGGATAAAAAGGAAAGAGTTTTGATGAGAGAAATCATTTTGAAATGCCTGTGTTTCGAATCATTTAGCAGTTTAACCTTTAAAATGATAGTTTCTGGATTTTTATTGATTAGTCTGAAGAGGAATCTATGCAGCCAGAATTAAATTGGCTTAGTCAAGGAATCGGCTAACTCAGTGGACAAGGGGAATAACAATCCAGTTGATGGATTGGCATCATGTGGCATAACTAACCAAGAGATTTAATTTCTGAGTTTCTATGCAGTGCCTTTGTTATTGGGTAAACATTCGTATTAATGCAAATGTAAATGTACATTCTTAATATACATTCTTAATGTACTTGAGGATGTTTTACATTTTCCAGTGCTTCCATGCAATAACACTTTTCCTTTTGATTGGGTTGAATTATGAATTATACACCTCCATGGTACAACGTTTTAATATTAGATGTCAGTATTAGAGGTTTAGGAAAGGGAGCAGTGTTTGGTGGCCTTTAGCCAAGGTGGCTTTTAGGAAAACCCACCCATGGCCACACTGTGAGGAGGGACACAGTTTCCCTGGGTGGCTCTTACTGACTGAGGACTAGGAAAGCACAACTGATCAGGATTCTTTCTCAGCAGGACCTTAACCTTAAATTATATTAAAGGAGGCATCTACTCTAAATCCACGTGGTAGCCAAGTGCCTCTCCCTTTACATGCTAACACTGTCCTCACAAAAATCCGATGCTTTTCGCAGATCCACCTTATTCTCTTTGTCCCAAGCTCTCTACCTATTTTACCTCTTACCTACAAACCAATGTGCTAACGATAAAATTACACTTTCGTGCACATGCCACAGAATATAAAAATGTAGGGTAACACATCTCCAGTACATGGCATAGCTACTGTTTTATATTCATATGACCATTAGGTTTAAAGGAAGCAATTTATATGCTTTGACTTAAAAATAATTTCAAAGATAGCCCACATCCTCAGTTAATCTCCGTTTCACAAAGATTTGTAAACAAAATATAATGATGTATGATTATTTATCGAAGGGGACGGACAACATGCAGTTAAGGAGATTGTATAGATTTTCTTTCTTAGAGCTGTGGTGGATTCTTTCTTCTGTCTCATTCTTTCCCCATCCAACTTTTGTTGGGTAAAGCAAGGATAGGGAGGTGAGAAAGGGCACTTACTATTATTCTGACCCTTCTGAATCAGTTCTTGGTAGCGAGGTCATTTTGCAGATGCATGAGCTAAGGAAACAAGAGACCCCTTAAGTGTTCCCAATTCTAGTCTTAAAAATTACTACCCTTTTGCCCTTTGACAGCATCTTAATACCAAATTGCTGTCCTTTAAGTTTATAATCAGTTCTGTTCCCATGGCTCCCTGAAAACTTAATGACCCCAAGGTAAGATTGATGGAGAGAAGCAACATTAAATGAAATATGTAACCACTTAAGCACAGGCCCTGTCCTGAGATCAGTAACAACAGATTCCAGGACATAGCCACAGAGCACCTGCTGTTCTCTGAACAGTATTTCAAGACCTCCACTGGGGGCTCCCTCTGCTAACTCAGGCCTTCACTATTATTTTAAGTCTTTGCCTGACTATAAACAACTCTCTTTGCATCCTTGAGCTAGTTCTAGTTATGGAAATGGAAGTCAATTACATTTTTATTCCCTTAGAAAATAAGTGCCAATCGTTTGAGGAACTCAGCAATCAAAAGTGTTCAATTCCAAATTTGGAGTAGTATAAAATGTGACCTAGGCTATATGAGCCTGGATCCCACTGGAATTGGGTATTTGTATGATCATTTTGTAGAAAAGCTCAGATCTCCACTGTCAAACTGATTATTTTAATACTTCATCCCCTAAGTTATACGACGGAAGTAGGGGGACATGATAACCATCATTTTAAATGGGAAGGTCTTTTGTGAAGAGAAAGAATAGCTTTGTTTGGATAGAAATTATAGATAAACAGATTTGAATACTTTCTAGTAAAATTCTTTCTGACAATTATACTTGTTGAGCGGCAATGAGGCAGTGGGTGTAGGTGCTGGATTTCTGGAGTCAGGCAGACATAGGTTTGAGCTTCGGTTTTCTCTTATTGATCACATGATGTTAGAAAGATTGACTATTCTTTTAGAGCCTTGGTTTCCTCTAAGATTGTGATGATGATATTACATATCTTGGAGCTGTTGTAAAGACTAAATGAGATAATTTAGTTATTGCTAGCCTCCTTATTCTAGGGGAGTGGCTCTCAAACTTTGGTGTGCATGGGAATCACACAGAGGCCTTGGTAAAATAGACTGTGGGCCCCACCCCCAGAGTTTCTGATTCGGGAGGTCTAGGGTGGCCCCAAGAATTTACACAGCTACCAAGTTCTCAGGTAAAGCAGATGCTGCTTGTCTAGGCTTTTTTGCTGACAACCACCGCTACACGGCATGACAAAATGTTTACTGCATGTACTCGAATTTTTAGAAATTAACTGTAGTTCATAAGGGACTATTTCGTGGTAAACTAAAAAGAGCTTGGTGTTGAGAGTCAAGGTACCTAGGTTCCAGTCTCACTGTTGCCACTAATTCATTGTATTGCCAAAGTAAAGCTTCTTAACCTTCTCTGTTTCACTTTGAATCTCTCCCTCCTGTATCTTTGGCAGATGGTGATCACATGAATGAACATACGTTATGAACCCTTGAAACAGTATCAGTATGTTAACCAGTAGGACAGTAGAGTTGCTGCTATTATTATGGGCTGTGAGCATGACTTTGTTCTCCTATCATAGAAATGCCTTTGACTAAGCTACCAGTACAAGACTGTGTCTTTTTAGGAAAAAGAGATAAAAAATCTCTTATCTGTCCTTGCAAGGTTGTTTGTAGAAACAGCCATGCCCTTTGTCAATATTGTTTTTACTTAGACAAATCAGGCACATAGGAACTAGTTATCAGGTATGAATCAATCTCTTGATGTTACTTTCATGTCCCTTTCCCAGGATGGAAACAAAGTGAGGTTGCCCTTTCTGAAACCCCATCATTTGTATCTCTGCTTGAAAGATTAGTACTATGATCAGCTGGCTGATGACTAAAGTTTATTGAGCCTTACTAAGGACAAACCTCTCTGAGCACTTTATAGGTGCTACTCATAAATTCAGCCAACAACTCCATGAGTATCCTGGGCCCTGCTGTAAAGGTAAAGAAACTCGGCCTACATCCACACCATCAACAAAGGTTGAAAGCCAGGATTTGAACCTGCAGAGTGTTCCCTCCACAGCCAGAGATCTTAATTAACTATCCCTCTGCCAAAAAGCTAAGTGCTAGTAGCCTGCCCCTTCGGTATGCGATTGACTTGTTAAGAGTGATACCCACCCGTGAATTAATATTTATATTCATTGTTTGGTACGAATATGGATACATATTATTGTGGTATCTTCTTGAAGAATAAAATCTACCCTCCTTGAATGGGTTAAGCACAATTTGAGATAGGGTTGAAGATTTTAAGATGCATGATTCATTTGCGTGCAAGTATTGTTTTTGCCAGCATCATCATGGGCAAAGGCAACTTCCATTAATTCTCCCAACGTGTGTTAAGGCTCTGTGTTAAGATAAATAGGACATGCTTTCAAGGAGCACCCAGTTTAGTTAGGAAGTGAGACTCTTAGTTTCTTTGCAGTTTTTCTGCCACAGTTTCAGAGATGAATTATAAAGCCAGAAAGGGAGGGAAAATGGAGGAAACAAGAGAGAATGTGGGAGGGGACAGGGGAAGCCTCTGAGACACAGGTCTCCGGGACTCTGAATTTCTAGTGAGCAGATCCATGCAGCTGGAACTTTAATTACACAGAGATGCGCTCTGTGTTCTTTGTAGAACCACCCCCAGAGTTGAAAAGGTGGCTGCTGGACAGTAAGGCATTAATAGGTTAAATTACAGCTCTTATCTGGCTGCTATTTGAAGGCCAGAGATGACTATCCTTGGACAAACAGCCCTTAAGCCAAATGATAAAGTTCTCAAGCCCTCCCCGATTCAGACTGACTGACAGTAATTCCTTAAAAGGAATGCTCCAGTCACCACTGAAAGGGTGGTGAAAGTTTTGCCACCCTCAAAACTTCTTCCGCTTACGATAGTAACAAGTTTCATGGTCATTTATGCATCTCATTTGTTGGTAGACTTCATTCCTTTAGATCTGCTGAAACGGTTTAATAAATTATTGAAGAGAAGGAGCAAAAGAGATAGAGTGAGGGGGGAGAGAGAGACTTGTGCCCATAATTGGGCACCCACTTTTGTACTCACTGTGTTTCAGTCCAGAAAGGTGATTTTTAATTTTTTTTTATTTTATTTTTTTTTGGGGTACGCGGGCCTCTCACTGTTGTGGCCTCTCGACGCGCAGGCTCAGCGGCCATGGCTCAGGGGCCCAGACGCTCCGCGGCACGTGGGATCCTCCCGGACCGGGGCACGAACCCGTGTCCCCTGCATCGGCAGGCGGACTCTCAACCACTGCACCACCAGGGAAGCCCCCCTAGGTTTTTCATAACCAGTTTTTTCTTAGATTCCATATATATATCTGTTAGCATACGGTGTTTGTTTTTCTCTTTCTGACTTACTTCACTCTGTATGACAGACTCTAGGTCCATCCGCCTCACTACAAATAACTCAATTTCGATTCTTTTCATGGCTGAGTAATATTCCATTGTATATATGTGCCACATCTTCTTTATCCATTCATCCGTCGATGGACACTTAGGTTACTTCCATGTCCTGGCTATTGTAAATGGAGCTGCAATGAACATTGTGGTACATGACTCTTTTTGAATTATGGTTTTCTCAGGGTATATTCCCAGTATATAATTTCTTCTTCATTGTTAAACTTACCACTACTAAAGTATACTTATGATGCAGAAAATACAAATTCTATTTTATTTTTACAATAAGAATTTTAATGATGGAGCTTCTGAACTTTTATTGTACTTAAAATTTTTTTTTTTACAATTCTGGTCCACATATAATTAATGCTCTATATTTGCCTATGCTTAAAAGTTGTAAATTTCTAATTTGACACTTTTAAAATGCTGCAGTTACTTCCTTGATGTATTTATTATGCATACCATGATGTATTTAGTATCCATTGTTAACCAAATTTTAGAGGCAGAGACCTGGTTGAAATAAAAAGGTGTTCATTTGGGTTTGTTAGGACTACAGCCCAGGAGACACAAGATTTAAGAAGCACCTGAATTATGTTCCACTAGACTACAAAATGGGGAGGCTTATAAAGGCAAACACATCAAAGTTATAGTTAGTTATATGAGTTGTTTATTAAGAATTATAATTGGAGCTGGCAAGAAGTTACGGTGCTTGTTAAGTAAGGATTGGTGGGGGCCCGAAATGATTGCATGACTATAAGGGAGACCTTGAGACTGTAAGGTTGCAGCTGGCAGGTGTTGTTCTGAATATGGCTGCTGATGTCCTTGGACCTGGTACAGCTCAAAGAAAGTCCAAGTTTTCAGGGATGCAGAGACGTGTCTGAGACCAGATGCTCAATGGCCGCCCAAGTCCATTTTTGTATGCCCAAACTGTGATTACACCATGAAAATTTCAGTTTCTCATCACCATCACCAGCAAATGCTTATTTAACACCTACTGGGCACTCTGGGGACACAGATATGCACCAAATACAGTTTCCACTCTACACGTTTTAATATTATTGGAAGGACAAAGTTTATGCATAAAATGATAATCCCGTAAGTAGTTTTATCAGAAAAAGTAAATGCTAGATGCTCTCGTGTGTTGGGTGGGGTTCATAGAGCGATGATACTAAGAAGGCTGTGCTGTATTTTGAAGGGAGTTGACAAGATCCAGAAGAATGAGCACATTTCCCCGGGAGACACAGTCTAGAGGTGTCAAGTCCTTCAGGGTGCACCTACACAGCAGACAGGGTGGACACAAGCTTGGGGGCACTGTCAATGTGACAGCCCACAAGCCAAAATGCCAAGGAGCAGAAGGGACCATGAGTGACTTATCTGATGGCAGGAGGTGACATCAAATGACAAATATCTTTGCTATAAGCTGGGACTCTGGACTTAAATCTGATGCTTGGATCTGCACAGAATTGTGTTGGCTTGGGGCTGGTTGCGTTTTCTAAATGCAAATATCTAGCATCAGAGAACACAAGCAACTCAGCTATTTAACAATAAATCACCAAACTAACCTTGAGGAGACAATAGTAGGACTAGGGGAGCAAAACTAAAACTTCTTGTACACATGTACCCACCCACCCCACTTCCCTGCAAGGCACTATTTTGCTTCCTGGTTACATGGCTTTTGTTTTTGGTGCAAGATACTTGGATACACTTCTCAGAACCATATCCATTTGCATTCTCCAGGTTGTTGTCAGGACAAAATTCTGTTCTTTGCTCCCTAAGGTCACGTGTCCCTCATTTATTCATTCATTCATCTGTGTCTTCATGTGTTTATGAAGCAAATATTGATGGAATGTCTATTTTGTTCCAGACATTATGCTTCCCATCCTTATCCTCCCTCTAGTACATGTGACAGGAGACCTCAAAATAAGACCTAGAAAATGCTATTTAGCCCTTGACATTGGACCAGTCTTGGCAATTATATAAATACACATATAAGTAACAATAATTGCATAATTTCTAAAACTGCATTTGCTCAAACCTTTTTCAGAAACTGCTAAACAACATTTAAAATGGCAAACCTGTCTGGACAATCATGCAGAATTTTTGACCTACAGTTTAGAAATAATCTGGCCCAATTTCCTCATTTGCCAAAAGCCACAGAGTAGGACCAGGCCATCAACCTCCCAACTCCTTGTTCAGTATTCTTTCTACCTCATTAAGCCAGCTCTTTGAAAATATCTTCTTTGCAGTCTTCTTTGGGAGTAAAGCCAATTTTCTTTCTGAATAAAGTGTCCTCACTTTCAAAGATTTCTTTGAAGGCTAACATACTTAATCTCCCGAGAGGCTCTGCATACTCAGTCTTGCACTTCGGTACCCAGAGAACATGTACTTTTAGCACCTAAATTTCCTAGGTGCAAAGTGAGTTGCTAATATCAAGGATAACACCCGCCAACCCTGGTGGCATCTTTTGTCAAGGGTTTTCTGCCTCTCATTCCTTGCTCAGGCAGCCCAGGCTTTATCTACACTCTGCCAGGCAGGCTGGTCCCCAGAATTAAATTAGATGATGTGTGTGAAGTGCTTTGGAAACTAGAAGTAGTCTGCAAATGTAAGAGATTACTATCATCTCCACTACTCTCTAAAGGGAGGCCAGGCGGATATTTGTCTTTGTGTTTCTGGCATATAGCAGAGTTTGTTCAATAAGTATCTGTTGAAAAGAAATGAATGAAAGATTTATCAAATGTCACGTTGAAAGCCAGGGCTTGGGAGTCAGGCGTGTCACAAAGTCTTTGTGTCAAAAATGACATCAGAGGAACAAAGGTAAATGTGACATTGTTGTGTATCTTACACAACCAAAGAAGGCTTTTCTCTGTTCCATCTGAAAAACAAGTGCTTCCTGTTTTTGTGTGGTTTCCAGTGCTTCATTCTCCAAGCGCAGGCCATCTCCTGCTCTCAGGCTTTTCTGGCTTGGATCTGAAGTGAGCTCCCAGCCCTGGCTCGGTTCTGGGAGTTGTCAGGCACATAGAAAGGCGTGGGGGAATTTGCCCGTTCCTTTGAGAGAAGGGGACTGTCAGAAAGACAATCAGCTTGTGGTCGGCCTTTAGAAACTCTCTCCCACGTTGGTCCCGGAGAGAACATTTGTGTGTGTGTTTGCTTTGGTTTTGAGAACTAAACACCCCTTTTGACATTATGTGCACCAGCTTCTGAACACTCGGGTGTTTCAGAAATGATGCCATGGGCTCATGACGCAAAAGGCACTGCCTTGCTTTAGAAACAGGAAGAAAAGGGATCTGAAGGGGAGCTTGAAGGAACAGAGGGGAATGAATTAAAGTATTTCAGGAAGGATAGAGCTTCAGACAATGCTAAGGGGGACCCCAGAATTAGAGGGGATCACCAAACACCCCTGTCTGTTGCTTTTTTTGTCCTATTTAAGATGCTCCAGATGCTGTTGGCCTGGCGTCTTTCCCCACGGCAACATCACAAAGTCTTGGGTCACGGTGGGTGGCACCAGGCTGCCTCCAAACAAATGCACCAAGCAAGCAATACACACGTCATGTAGAATATATCTCCTCTCTTTTCAAAGAAGATATAATTTCAAATATGATTTTCTAGTAGAGCAAAAACAATAACAAAAGCTCTCAGCGACAAAGTCCACATTTTGATCAGAGCACATTCAAACTTCTCTGTATTTTACAGAGGATGGAGGGAGCATTTTATTAAGGAGACAGGCCACTGCAGACGTGTTCCTGTCTTCACTCTTCTGTACTGGGTACCCTGTGGGTGAGGTGATGTGAACATAGGCATATGTAGATGGTGTCTCAGAGACCCAGGCCCCCTCTGATCTTATCTCTGTGGGTTTATGTGTCTGGACGCACGTTTGTATAGTGCACCCACAGCCCTCAGCCGGGAAAGCTCCCTGACTCCAGTCACATCCTCTCCCAAATCTTTGTTCTCCTCCCTCCCATTTGAGCCCTTCTTCTTTGGAAATCCAACAGTGGAATTTTTCTCCCCACATCTCTATGGTGAGTTTTCTCAGCATCGGAAGGCTTGGTTGCCATGGTAGCAGCCTCCTCCGCTAGGAGCAGGCGATTTCGGAAGAGGGGATTGTTGCAGTTGCAGGGAGGGGATGAAAAGTCATTTAAATGGGCCAATTAATATGCAGGACCAGAACCTCCTGTTACAGCTTCTCTCACACAGCAGCCAGCACTCTTTAAGTCCCAGCAGCTGAGACGGAATGAGGCAGGCGAGGGGAACCTCTCAGCACACCTGTCTAAATGAGGCTGACTGCAGCCCCAGTCCCATGGGGATCCAGGTCTTGCTGCCACATTCCACCTGTGTCTCTTCCTTTGACTTCCTCTTCTTTGCCTCCTTCCATTTTGAGAACACAGCTTCACGGAATGAGCCCAGTGGGGTAGGAGTTGGAATGAGGTACAGCAGTAATATCTAGCCTCACGGTTTCATATACTTAATTATTTTTCTGGTTGTTGGTCATCCATCAGCCGTAACAATAGACAAATATAAAACATGTCCTATGATACTGTTGGCTATTTGATACCTGGGGGTAGCCAACTTGGGTGGTATTAGAGAAAAGAAAATCTTCAAACTTTCATAGGAGGCAATGACTACTTATACAGCTCAGTAGAATCTGTTTCTTGAGATCCAGGGCAAAGCAGGGAAGAAGGGACCTCTATTGCAATGGAATGGAAATGTCATCAAGTCTGAATTCCAAGATCTAGGAAGGCCCTTGCTATGTGGTTGGGCGACATGAGTTCCCCTGTGTCTTGGGGTTCAGTGCATTCATCTATAAAGTGGGCTTGTTAGGAATGTTTTACTCCTACCCACTAGCTAAGTTACCCTCTAAAATTCGAGTAGAAAACGTAAGAGATGTAAAATGTTTGGGGCTCCACTGCAGAAAGGTCCCCTGCTCTTAAAAGTCTCTAAAATCTGAGAGGCATCGGGTTGACAAAATCCCCAGAAAATCTGTCCTGAAGGAAGAGCCTTGATGCTTCTGTCTCTGTATGTGTACTTTCTCCAGCCACTGCTGGGGTTCAGAGCCTGTTCTCAATGGCTCACCACTAGTGCCCCTGATCCCTGACCTGCTGTGGTCTCTGACGCTGGCACCCACTGCCACAGGTAGATTCTTACCCTCAGCTTCCTCTTCCCCTGACTCCTTGTCCAGATCCTGTGAGTGTGAAGGATGTCAAGGTTTCCACAGGGCTCCACACCGTGCCCAGGGTCTGGCCTCATGCTTAGCACAGAGTGGACTACAATAGATATTTACTCCGTACCATGTATCTCTTCCCTCCTTTTACTCCCTGCCTCACTACTGGCCTCATTGTTCCATCAGAGCAGCTCTTACTGTAATACGATTAAGGTCTGTGGTTGAATTCATTGTATCGTGCCAATGTCAGTTTCCTGGTTTTGATGTTGTAGCTGTGTGAGATGTTACATCTGGGGAGCTGGATGATGGTTCAGGGGGCCTCTCTGCACTATACTGGCAATTATTTGTGAGTCTTTAATTAGTTCAAAGTGAAAAGTGAAAAGAAATGATAGCAGCTCGCACTAAATCTTCAGCGAAATCTCTCGGGGGCTCAAGCCAATGAGCCTTTTCATCCTCATCCCATTTGACAATTGTCATCCATGCCCTCTTGGAATTGTTTCTCTCCTTGGCTTCCTTGATACTGGACCACTTTATTTTTCCCTGTCCACTCTAGTTCCTCTTTCTTAGCTAGAGGGCCGGCCATTAACTTTTGGAGTTTCTCAAGCCCCCTCCTCGGCCCACTGCTCTTCCCTAGGCTTCTCCTGCACCATCTGGCCATCAGTGACCCCTGCTGCCAAGATGACTCACAAATGCACACCTCCAGTCCTGACTATTTCCCTGCACCCAGGTTTCCCCTTGGATACTGCCGTGGCCCCTCCATGGCAACAGGAGCAGCCCCTTCCCTTCCAACAGTCTCTCTCTGGCACCCAACTCCAGCATGGTCCCAGGCCTACTTGAGTGTTTCCTAGCTCAGTGGACGGCTGTCATCTACCAATTTAGCAAACAAGACACTATATACTTCTTCCACCCTTATCACCAGTATCCTAGTCTGAGCCCCCAACCTCTCCCCTGGATGACCACAGCAGCCTTTCAGCTGCCCCTGGTGCCATCCCTGTTCTACACAGCAGCTTAAGTGTTCTGTGTAAAATGCAAATCTGGCCACGCCCTTCTCAGCTTAAAATCTTGAATGACTTCCCATTGCTCCGAGGGAAAAAAATGAAATCCTTTCACTGACCTTCAAGATCCTACAAGTCCTGGCTCTTATGCAAATCTGCTGCCTCATCCCCTATTCGGCTCCCATATTGCTTACTGCACTCTTGCCCTTCTGGACTTTTTTAAGCTCCTCACACAAGTTTTGTTCCCTTCTGCCACAGGGCTTTGGAACATGCTCCACTCACTATGCCTAGAATAATTTTCCTCCTCTCTTCCCCTAGTTAGTTCTTACTTATTCTTCATGTCTTGGCCCAAATGTCACCCCCATATGAAGCCTCTTACCAGTCTTCCAGCCCAAAGCAAATCCTTCTCTTAGAAGCTATTGGACAATGCCAGTGTTCAGCCAGAGCGCTGGTGGCAAAATCTGAAATATTTCTGCACAAGTTGGTAAATAGCCACCACCCCAAGTCTACTTCCTTCAGCCACTGGAGAGTTGTCTCCAGACACAACATGGAACCTTCAGACACCAAGCTTTATGTAGGTACCTTTAGTCGGTGCTTATTAGATATTTTGACTCTCTCTCCTATTTTTATGTATCATGTACCTCTCCTCTACAACATGTATTACACTTGAATTTCACACCTATTTTGAGACTATTGCATGAATATCTCTGAGTTCTGTTAGGGGGAGGACCATGTTCACCAATATTTTCCCCATATTGAATACAGAGTAGACACTGAATAAATATGTGCTCAACGAATGACTAATTTAAGTGAATGAGCAGACCTCTCTCAGGTATCATCCAATTTGACCCCCGAGTCCCACAAAGATGAAGCTGCCAGCTAATTCTGCCCTGGCTCAGCAGCAAGTCCCCATCCAGTGCCCTTTCCATTCTCCCACCCTGTCTCCTTCAAGATGTCTTGCAGAAGACACTTTTTATTATTCCCATCCCCAGAGAATTTCAGTGCTTCCAGACTCTTCAGCATCCCATATCCTCCATCCTGTTACCATGACCCAGTTTCAGACTTCGAAACTCAAGCATTGCTGACAAATCTGTGTGTGGCTTTTTTTTTTTCCTGTTCTCTAAATAAAAGATTAAATCAGAATGGTCATGCATATGCTGTCTCAAAATAGTGCTTTATTTAGAGAGAGAAAAGTGTTAGTTATTACTGGCATTTAACATTTGTTGAGTGAACAAAATCTGCTGAACATTGAAGAGAACATGGGATTGAAGAGTTCCTGCCCGGTGTGTGTTGGGGCCTAAATTAGACCCAGATGAATCACTAACGTGCAGAAGGACGGATATACAGAGAGCCCAGTTGCAATGCACACAACATGCTCCAACTGGGCGTGGGGGGTGAGGGGAGGGATTGTCCCTGAGAAAAGGCGACACTGTGTTCAGGGCTTAGACGTAGCCTTAGACCATTTTAAAAATAGCAAAGTGAATGATAAACTCCACGTGAGTCCTTAGAAACAGAAAAGTCTTGGCAATTTTATATATTTTTTTCGTTGCAGAGCCTTCCCTAAGGGGAATGTAGTCCACAGATTCCTACTGAGATACAGACAGCCCCTGGCCCCCTGTCAGCAGGAAATGCTGTAGAAAGCCTGCTGGGCTTCAGAAAGAATCACACTGCACTGGACTGCGTGTCCAAGGATGACTACATACTGTTGCTGTTCTCCGCCTCTACCCCGAAAAATTACAAAGCTGGTAGAATTTAAGGAAAGATCACTCCTTATCCCTGGCTTTTTTTTTTTTTTTTTTTTGCATTGGGGTGGACTCTTGAGTCTCATTCTGCCCCATCAGGGGCCCATGGCATCCCAGATGCCCAAGCAAAGAACAGGTATGACTTCTGTAGGTTCTGAACTGAATCCAAGGCACCATGAGAATTCCAGCAAATTAGATTTTGGCCTGGAAGTCAAGGCGCTGCTGGAGTGATTCTGTCACACACTTGGGCAAATTGTTTAGCCTCTCTGAGCCCCTGTTTCTTCTTCTGAGAATTGGACATCATAATGCCTAGCTTGCTGGGCTGTTGCAAGAATTAAATAAATGAACATATGTAAAGAACCAGCAAATGGCCTGGAACGGGCATGGGTGATGTTTCCAGCACTGGAACATACCACCTGTATCTAGCCAACTAAACAGAAACTCGAGATCAGGTCCAAATTTAAGCGAACAATTAAAGACTCATAAAGTTTTTAACTCAGTAGATCACATTCATTTGTCTAAAGGTCATTAGCCTTTAAGAGGGGACAAGAAACACATGGACACCTGAGATCCCCAGAGAGGTCAGCATTCTCTTCTTAGCCTTTCAATATTGTTAACAGTCCTAGGAAAATACAGGAGGCAGAGCTTTAAAAGGAAGATATCTGATTGGATGCAAGTCTCAAATATAACAAGATGCTTAAAATTGACTTAACAAAGAGTCTCTTTTTTTGAACCCCTGGAGCAGCTTTTCCTTTCTCTCAGCCAGGGAAACTCTTCCCTGTTGTCCTCTGTCCTTGGGGGTTCTTGGTCCATTTTTCGAACAATTTTTCTCGAGTGCCTCCTGGGACCCCCCCCCCTTTGGTTCACATAAAAGAACCTGGTCACTTATTCATATGTCACTTATTCCTATGAATACCCAGCCAGCTCATTTTAGCCATTTGTCTTTTTTAAATAAATTTATTTATTTATTTAATTTATTTATTATCTTTGGCTGTGTTGTGTCTTCATTGCTGTGTGCTGGCTTTCTCTAGTTGTGGTGAGCGGGGGCTCTTCACCGCAGTGCGCGGGCTTCTCATTGCGGTGGCTTCTCTTGTTGCGGAGCACAGGCTCTAAGCGTGCGGGCTTCAGTAGTTGTGGCTTGCGGGCTCTAGAGTGCAGGCTCAGTAGTTGTGGCGCACGGGCTTAGC
>NC_041222.1:76859416-76880359 GCF_002837175.3 Physeter macrocephalus
CGCACGGGCTTAGCCGCTCCACGGCACGTGGGATCTTCCTGGACCAAGGCTGGAACCCATGACGCCTGCATTGGCAGGCGGATTCTTAACCACTGCGCCACCAGGGAAGCCCTAGCCATTTGTCTTATCCCTCTCCCACTGAACGCCCTTCGGTCACCCGATATGGAAGTTTTCCCTTTTATGACTGCCCAAGCCAGTCGAAGCTTTTAAGAACAGTCATAAGACATTCACTGTTCTCAGTTGAGACTCCTCCCCATCAGTAAGCTATGAAAGCTCATTTTTTACTGTCTGTTAAGAGTCCAAGATCCTTAAAAGAGAACTATCATGATGAAAATCATAGTCTAGTATCTTTCGCTATGGCACTAACAACATATTAGGCCGTTAGGGCATAAATCATTACAATTAAAGATGCTTCTCACTAATATCCTTCACTTCTTCCTCATCTTAATTTTACGCCAGCTCAGCATTGTTGCTCTACTGATATGCCCAACATCCTTGTAATTGTCTTAGCAAGTTTAGCTATCAAGTTCTCAAAATTAAACAAAAAAGTGTTTTTTGCTCCAAGTCACATGTGGGGGAAACAGTGTGTACCTTCCACAGGAAACTTAATTTCATCTTGGTAAGAATAGTCCTGCCCCAAATTCTCGTGGCCTCTTTCCCCAACCCTCATTGCACGCCCATTTCAGAGATTCCTGAGCATCTCAGCTTCCTGCTTCCTGTTGAGGGTGGACTTCCAGCCACACCGACTTCCGCCCCGGGGCTGGGCAGGTGGATGGCTCCATGCCAGCCTCCACACTGCTGTGTTCTCTGTTGCTTTCCTCCAGCCATGCTTCTGTGTTCACTGCTTGGGTTCTCAGTCCCTGTGGGGCAGCCTTCACAGCCCAGTGAACGACAGCAGATCACAGTGAGGACCAGGCGGGCTGGCAACCTCTTCTCCACAAATTGTAGACGGCATGGGTGCTAAGTGAGCAACAGAGCCTCCCTCAGTCACTGCCACAACCTCCTCACTGTAACACTTAAAAAAAAAAAAAAAGCTTTCTTTTTTAGAGTAGTTTTAGGTTTATAGACAATTGAGCAGAAAGTAGAGTTCCCATACACCCCCTAACCCCACACATGCACAGCCGCCTCTACTATCAGCTCTCCCACCAGAGTGTACATTTGTTACAATCATGAACCTAACTGACACATCATTATCACCCAAAGTCCATAGTTTCAATAACAGTTCACACTTGGTGCTGTACATTCTATGGGTTTTGATGAATTTATACTGACATATAGCCACCATTATAGTATCATACAGAATAGTTTTACTGCCCTAAATATCCTCTGTGTTCCACCTATTCAACCCTCCCTCCTGCTAGCCCCTGTCAGCTACTGATCTCTTTACTGTGTCCATAGTTTTGCCTTTTCCAGAATGTCCTGTGGTTGAAATCATACACCCTGTAACCTTTTCAGATTGGCTTCTTTCACTTAGTAGTGTGCGTTTAAGATTCCTGTCTTTTCATGGCTTGATGGCTTATTACTTTTTAGTGCTGCATAGTATTCCAGTCTGGATATGTGACCGTTTATCCATTCACCTACTGAAGGACATCTTGGTTTCTACCAAGTTCGGGCAATTATGAATAAAGCTGCTGTTAACATCCACGTGCAGATTTTTGTGTGGAGATAAGTTTTCAACTAATTTGAGGTAAATACCAAGAAGCATAATGGCTGGATAATGTGACAAGAATATGTTAGTTTTGTCAGAAGCTGCCAAACTGTCTTCCCAAATAGCTGAAGTTTCCAGTCCCACCAGCAATGAATGAGAGTTCCTGTTGCTCCACATCCTCATCAGCATTTGGTGTTGTCAGTGTTTTGGATTTTCATCAATCTAGTAGGTGTAGAATGGTATGCATTGCAGCACTTTGAAGCCAATATTTCCTACCACTTAAGAGCATCTTGGATAGATTCTAAGATTTTTTGTTCACTTTCAGTTATGAAACCAGTCGTATCCAGTTTACAACTTCATTCTTCTATCAGATGCAAATCTTCTCCTCTGGCATCACTGGTTGGACATCTCCCTTTTCATCTTCTGTCTCTAGTTCCCATAAGGTTAGGAGCTGGGAGGAGGGCCTGAGGATAAACAGCAAACATCTCTTTATTCTCAGTTGTGATCTTCTTTTTCATTACTGTTTCTCTGCAGGTACAGACAGGAAGGCTCAAACAGTGTTCACTCATTCATGAGAATCTCACACACCTCTGTCCTTCCAAACGATGGGAGAGCAGGCTCTTCTGCCACCCATGGTCAGTTCCCCCATCTTTCTTCATCCTCTTCCCTTTTCCTTCGCAGGGCACACTGTCTGCCGCCTACACAGAAGTCCAAATGCAAAATCAGGTCCCAGTCTCCCCTTCTTAAGGCACCCCAGTCTTCATGAGGAATTCTCTTGAAGTCTTCTACTGGATTTCAGGTTGAGGATGGGCTGGTGCAGAGAGAAGGAGAAGGGAAGGAAATGACCTCTGTTCAGGAACATTCCACCAGTGGCTCCCAGAGCAGTGGCCCCATTACCCTTGCTCACTCCCCTCCCCAGTTCTCTCCCCACACAGACTGAGAGATGGGGGGGATCTAGGGTAGGGGGTGGTTACTGAAGGGCTTTTTCTATTATGGGGCAGGAGTCTGGTCCAGCTTTCAGATGCTGGACCCTGACTGATATAGAGACTTTCTCTAGAATATGGGGTACCCAGAGCTCCTTCTCCTTCAGCTAAAGGCTGGAATTTTTAAATCAGGGAACAACTGGGAAAGCCCCACTGAGTATCTCAATACAGGACATCAGAGGGGGACTTCACAGCTGCCCTCATCCAAGCATTCAGGCAGTTAATGACCTATTGGTATTCATGTCAAAAAGTTGACTATGTCAAACATGAGATGCTCGTGCTAAGTCTACCCTCACCTTTACTTGACCTGCCCTTGGGGACAAGCAGGCAGGCATTATTCGCCTGATGATCCTGCTTCCTCACTTGAAGATGACATTTGGTTACACCTTAGCCTGCTTCCCTCCAGCTGAATAAACTCCTATCCCCCTATTGCCCAGCTCCTAGTTTTCCTGACCAGGACTGTGGGTGATATAAATGCAAAGAAAGCCTGGTCCTAATTTCTGGAGACCCCAAGAGGATAACTCTCAGAATGAGACCAGTTCTGATTGGCTGAGTTTTCATTAGCGGAGATCGTTAAGAGCCTGACCCGTGAGGCTTGCGGTTCACGGCTGGTGTGAGCCTCAGATCTGTGGGTGTGCGGGGCTTCCCAGATGCTATTAGCTGCCATTGTCTCTCCAAGGTGTTCTACTTTATAAAGATCACTTTGGGTTCCTTTTCTGCTGAACCTAATTTTTCCCTCCAGGGGTAACTACTTTTCCCACTTTAAAATAATGGTACAACTTTAGTGATTTAATTTAGAGAGGCGATGAAGTGACCATTAACGTGTTTAGCAAATGGATAAAAAGCCTTTCAAAAATTCCTCAAAAAATAAACATTCCTATCTTCGAAAGTTTTACTAAGTACAGCCCTTAAAGAACTAACCATCTGAGCATATACTTTTTATCATTTGACTGCTCCAGGATTCAGTTTTATTCAAATCTGGTTATGGTGATGGGCAAAGGTTAAAATATGACCCCAGGGCGAAGTGAGAGGTCATTCAGTGAGTCATTCCTATGGGGCAGAGGTGGCAGGCACCAAGACCAGGAGGGAGTTTCTGGGAGCAGGGTAAGGTTGTCTTCAAAGGATGCCCTCAACATCAGGCCAGGCTAGAATAAGAGGAACTTGGGTCAGTTGCCCTCCGAGTTGGGACAGCACTTGGAGGGTAGGGCTAGAGGAGCTTGGAGGAGACTACTGCAACAGTCCAGGTACATGTACATGATGGCTTGGATTAAGCCGTAACAGTGGAAATGAGAAAGTGGGCACATTCAGGGCATGCTCTGCAGGTTGAGCTGAAAGAACCTGATGATGACTTGGATATGGCAGATGAGGGAGAATCAGTGGTGACTCCTAGGTGTTTAGCTTTGAACAAAAATAGTGGTGGTCGGTGGGTATAGTGGTGCTATTTAGGGGGAAAGGGAAGACGGAGGGTTGGACAGGGATTCAAAAGGGGGAAGAAATTTGAGGACATTTAACCTTTAGGTAAGCCGAAGACAGACACACCACCGTTGGAAATGGGGACATATTGTTTTAAAGCTCAGTGTTCTTAAGTTGGGAATCATTTCTGCCTTTTCCTACAGTGTTCAGTTAATTTGCAGTAGATTGTTTGTTCTGTATAAACCTTGCCCTTCTCTGGAGTGTTCTTGTCTTCATCTCTGAAGACAAATTCAGGGCTGAAGAGAATTGTTATGCCAGAGTCTGTGTTCACGGAGTAGATGGTAGTGCTTGAAGACCTTCATGTGTTTCATGCAAGCTATTTCCGTAAATGAAGTCGAGTAAATATTAACCAGTAAATATAGTATCCTAAATGCCGATGATCTGTACCTAAATGGATGATTTGGTATAAACAAAATATTATTGCCAGGGATAGTGACCTTGGGAGGGAATTTGCAAGAAAAAAAAATGCCATAGGGTTTGACTAAGGGGTTGAGAGGCAGGAAGGAAGATACACAAAGAAAGGACACTAACAGACCAGCATTAAGGACTCCAAGGCTATGGAATCTTTTCTCTTCTCCCCTGGGCTAACACAAGGGCAGCTTTCTTCCTCAAAGGAAACTCAAAGTGTTTTAAGAGTCAAAGGGTGACCTCAGCAGTGATAGGATCGTATAACTGTTGGAATATTGGGGGAATAATCAGGAAAAACAAGGTAATGTGGAGGGAGCTTCCTACTTCTCTGCTGACAGAGAGAAGTATGCTGGGACCATTAGCATAAATCCTAAAGCTAAACAGCAAGGGGGCTATAACTCATCGTTCTGAGAAACTCAGGAATGCATCTGTGCTACTTAAGGGACTAGAAGTAATAGGGCCCCTTTCCTGCTCATTCCTCGTTCCACTGAAAGAAAGGGTGGGGGACCCATGCAGTCAGACTCACTTTGTTTCCTAAATCCATCACTTCGTACAAAAATAAAGCATTGGTTATTGCTGCATGCAATGATGTCATTGTTGACTTGTCTGGATCAGGGAAGAAGGGATTTCCTCCTGAACAGGACTCAGAGAATGTGGCTGATAATTGCTTTAGCTGGCTTGCATGGCTGGTCATGCACCAGGTGGATTTGGGGAAGTGGTACAAAGTAAGGGGCAAAAATCAAAGAGAAAGAGGCAACACTCGTGGATTTGGGCTCTTGCATTGTCACCTCAGACCCTGATTCTGATTGTGGCCTTGGGTTTCTATGTCATAGTTTCTCTACTTAGAAAATGGTAATGATGGTTAGGTCATCGATGATGTATTTGCTTTCAAACAATATTAAGTGGCTTGCCTTCAAATACTATCCGGACACAGCATATTATTTAGATATCGAACTTAAGACATACATATAGATACAGATACACAGCGAGAGACACACACACACCCAGTGCAGCTGTGCCATTACATAAAACCCCACCAATGATGGTCCCAGTAACATTGCACCCCCTGTCCTACCTGTCACCACCTTGCTACAGTCACTGCAGCCACACTGGTCCCCTTACTGTCCAAACACATCAAGATTGCTCCTACCTCAGGGCCTGTGCACCTGCTGACCGCAATGCCTGAAATGCCCTTCTTCCTGATGTCTGCATGTCTTGTTCTTCCACTTTATTCAGATCTCTGCTTAGATTTCACCCGCTTAGAAAAGCCTGTGCTGACCTACCCATCTAAAATATCGCTGCCCCTCTCACCTTTCCATCTATTTACCTCCTTTTCCTCACAGAATTTCTCACCTCCTGGCATTGTCAAGCACAGATATCTGTTTACTGATGTGGGGTCTGCGCCTCTCACGAAAATGAGAGCTCCATGAGAACATGGAGAGGACGCACGTCCACACCCCAGTGCCCACGACGTTGCTCAGCACCCAGCCCAGGTAGCTCAGTAAGTTTTTGCTGAATGAGTGAATGATACCAAAACAAACAAATGATTGTCAACTCAGTGCTGAAAAAGATCAATCTTTTTACCCTGTGCAATGAGGGTTTGAGAATCCAAAACATGTTGTAACAGCTTTTTAAAATATCATCTGCTGAGATGGCAACGGATAGTCCTTTGAAGTTGGGGGTTTGGCTTTTAGCTGAACTTCTCCAGACTTTGGCCACTCCGAGCACTCTGTTCAGGATTTAAGGCTGTGGAACTATGGTGGAGGTGAGAGTCACAGGGTAGCTGATACAGGAGGGAGGGGTGATGCTGAGTGGAGGTTTGGGGGCTTCAGACCTCCTCTCGTGAATCTCTATCTGTCCCCTTTACGTCTCCGGCCATGGAGACTAAGCATAGGCGGTGCCGTCCAAGGCGTCTTCAGGACCGCCCTCTCCCACCTCCACGCGTCTGCGCCGCCCCGACAGCCCTCAAGCCCCTCCCTTGGGGAGGTTCCGATGACACCACACGGGGGCGCTGTAAGTGGGAATGGCTTCGTCAGAGGAAGTCAGGACGGCCAACGGGACGCACCACAGGACAGGACGAGCAAAGGGACGGGAACTCCCAGGACAGGACGCCCAGCCTTTCCTCTCTGACTCCGCCCTCCCCGCGCCCTCACCCTCTCCTCCTCCAAGGTGTCACCTCAGCTCAGTAATCTTCAGCTTCCATGGCTTTTCTTGGTAACTGATCCCATATGTTCATTACTCTGTGTGCAGCACACGTCTATTTCCATTCCTTATTTACAGTTTAAATTAGAAACGGGTGTTGCTCTCTAAAGCAAATTGGCTACTGTCCATTTTTTCCTTTTCCCCCCCGGCACCCATCCCGGCTCCAAGGGCTCTGTGCTGACAGCCCCGAGGAAGGCTGACGAGAAGCTGCCTTTGGGGCTTTAGCCCCTTCTTCTTCTAACGTATTTATTTTATAATGTATTGTCTATCCACCAAGACCATGCTCCCGGGCAGCCAGATGCAACTGTTTTATTTGACAGATATCTGTTGGGCCTCCAAGCACTGGCTAGTGCTTCCTTCATGAAGTTTGTAGTCAGAGGCAGAGGAAGAGAGCCAGCATGTAACCACACAAATAAGCACATCATTGCTACTGATTGGTGCTGTGAGGGGAAGGTAAGTAGTGCTACCTGAGAGTCTCACTTGCTTTTGATGGCTAAGCATATGGTATTGAAGTTTATTCCTAGTAGACAAGTAGAAGTTAACCAGGTAAAAATTGAGGAGCTGCATGTGTGAAGAACCAGCAGTGAGAAAGCACTAAGGACATTTAAGACCTGGACGGATAGGTTACCTCAAGGAAAGGGGGAAAGAGGAGACTGCGGAAGGAAGCGCTGAGATCAACCAGGGTGCTATCAGCCATTCCAGTGACTTTTAATTTTATCCTAAAGGCAATGGGAAGTCATTGGAGAGTTTATAGCAGAAAAACAAAAGATTTGATACAATTAATTATCTTAAGACAATTGCTCTTGCTATTGTAAGGACAGTGGTTTGGAAAAAGGTGAGAAGGGAAATGATAGACCAGTTAGGAGGCTGTCACAGTGGACGAGGGAGGGAAACGACCCAACCGGGAGATCAAAATAAGGGTGGAAAGAAGTAAACAGAGTTGTCTTTTGAAGGATGTCCTCAGAAGGACTTCTTAGAGTCCCACCAGCCCTTGACTGCATGCTTCAGGACTTCTAGTAAGGGAGAAAAGGGACCCCTTCCCCGGCTCCGTGGTTAAGCCACTGTCTCTGTCCCATGAAGCTGACAGTGATCCCTAACTGTTGTGTCCTCTGCATCCCTGCATTGACTCAGATTGTGGTTCATTGCAGCTCAGTGGGATAGCATGTGTAAAGTTCTCGGTTGTTCCTGCAGTACGTGGTATCTGGATGTTGAACATGAGCCACAAAGCTAAGCACACCCCAGCCATCGCAGCCTCTTTGGGGCAGTGTAGTCAACTTCTTCTTCTCAGGGAACTTCGGTGGGGAATCAGGACCTTGATCTTCTTTGACAGCTTTCTCTCCAGCTCTTTCCCAAGAGTCTCCATTCCTGTGACCCTCTGGACACGGTGGCAAATGTTCAGGCATCCTGACATCGATTTCTTAGTGGAAGGGGGCTGAAAGCATCACTAGATTAAGGAATGGGCCAGACTGTGCCTGTATCATGAGCCCCAGCCGTTGGTCACATTTCCACTATGGCATCAATTCCCCACCTTACGTTATGGTTATAGAACAAGCTCCCGAGGGCAAGGACTTAACCTCATCCAACGTTGTTTCCCCACAGTGCACGTAGCACTAAATGCAAATGGGTTGAAATGTACTAACATAAAGCCACGTGGATTGGGTGTTGCCATGTAAGCCGTATTTTATCTCAGCTACCTCACTTGAGCCTCACAGATAATGACACGGTCTCCATTCTATACGTGAAAAATCTATGGCTTAGAGGGAGGTAATGACATTGCCAAAGTCACATGGAGAGTCTGGTAAGCACCAGAGTAGACCCCCGGGCTCCTGATGCAGGACACCATGTTGGGCAAAAGGAGGGAGCATCTACATGGACCGCAGTGGGAAAAGGGCCCCTCAGGACTGTGCAGGATCCTGGTCCAGGCTTGTTGCTGTTATCCCAAGGCGATTGCCTGAATATTTCTTTCTGCTTAGTTCTGGCCATTGGGCTGTTTACCACCATTTCTAGAACTTAGCCTGTTGAGGAAGGATATAGGCTTGATTTAGGCTTATAAGGTTTTATTCCTATTTATATACAATGAAAGACACTAAGATATGAAGTAATTTATTTACACTCACTTAGTAAGTGGCCGAGCTAGAATAGGAAACCAGGTCTGTTGACTCCAAAACCCTTTTATTTTCTGCCACCAGTGCGTCTCAAATAGGAATCTGGGTAGACTTTGGACACAAGTTGGTGTGTCCAGACCAGAGACTCATGAAGCCACAAAATCAACATGGCCTAAGTTTCTAAAGCATCACTTTTAATAAGTGATTTGGGGAAAAATCATGACTTTTCATATCGCACTGTGGAATCGAATGCCACAATTATATCAGATGTTAAAGATGAAATACAGGACTTTAAAGAAATTCCACGCCTGCCATAAGCACTGTGGTCTAGGCTTATAGACATGGTTCCAATTCCTCCCCACTCCCCCAGTCTTTTGCTTCTTTCTGCAGTTTTGGGTGCTTTGGTGGAATGGTTTGAGAGGCCCCCAGCACCAGTACACTGGTTTCCCATAATACTGAGCAGCCACTGTTATTAACTCTTTTCTGTCCACCCTGCGGAGGAAAGCTGCTGGTCAGAAATTGAGTTCCAGTTTTACAATCACAAAATAACTGCCTCTTATAATATGTGCACTTTCTATGGGTATATTTTATCTGTAATTATGTCAGGAGAGGTATGAAAAAGGGAGTTTTAAGTGTAAGTGATGTCTTTAGCACCCAACATCTCACACAGCGTAATAGCTCAGTAATTGAGAGTTACTTGTATTACGTGATTTCTTAGCTCTCACAATCATCATAAGAAATCACAGTGTCTTTTATAACCAAGGTCACAATCTCTATGCATTCCATGTATCACAGACATAACAGAAGGACCATAATGATGCCAGGTAGGCATTCAGAACTCCCTGGAGAAAGCAACTTTCCCATTACTGTTACACTCACAAGGACACAGACATCAGTTTCTGTATCAGAATGAACTGGGAAGAAAGACAACTTATTCATTTTTAACTGGCTCTGGCGTATTAAGTTCTCATCTCAGGTTAATGGTGGAATTGCATTCTGGCAGGTCCTCAGTGTTCACTAACAAGCCGGGCTTAATGGTGGCACAGATATGTGCTGTCCAACCAGAAACCTGATCTGTTCACATACTAGACATGATGCCTTGAAAGCAGCAAGAATCAAGGTAATTACAGCTGGTATGGAGAGTGCTGCTTCTGGTACAGAGAAGCTTTCTCCCCCTACTCTGTTGGCAAATCACTGATTTCTTCCTTTATTTAAAGCTAGCTGGAATACCAGCCTTTCTGAGTTATTTCCATAGAAACAGTTTCACATTGGAATTTTGGTACTAAACCAACGTAATGCGATCACCTTAACATAGGCAATGACATGAATCTGTACAGCTCCTGCTTTCCTGGTTGTCTTTGCTCATCACGTGTCAGTCTCTGTTGGCTTTTCACTATAAAAGGATGCGATGCTTTGGTCTCAAGTACCAAAGAGTCAGATGATCTCCTGCGTTAAAAACCATAATGCTCAGGAGGCCATAAAAAGCTCAGTAATACTGAACATTAAAATAATGACAGCTTGATGAGATGTGGATCGTTGGAATGTACAAGTTCCCATTGCTGAGTGATGTAGCAGTACAGTGACCACACGGCAGCCTACATGCTGTCTTCGTTCTTTCCAAAGGCTTCATCCTCCCATTGAGCCACTTGAGAAACTCCCCATTAAAATGGATAAGACTTAGTGGGGCGAGGAGGGGGGAGGCAGTCAGAGGAAGGGGGATGTTGTCACTGTTTAATTTCACTGTATTGTTAAAATGAAGAATCCTCGTTTCTAGATCTCAATGTAATTCTTAAACATGGGTGTGATTGCAGTTTTAAGCTGTACTGAGAGAAGACTTTTTGCTCCTGATTAGAGCAAATGTGAAATAAGGTGAAACTATAATCACTTCTAAGACTGGGGCTCTTGGCTCCTGAAAGTATATATAGTGCACAAGCAGGGGACAATAGGGCCCACGAGGGATGTAACTTGAGGTGACATGGAGTCCAGGAAGCCCTTCTGCCTTTATCTATACATGACCGGGGAGTTCCAGGGTCTGCTCCCTCTCCCTTAGCTACCTCCAGGGCAGTTGGGGTGGAGTGGGGGGACAGGGTGAGGTCTAAGATTGCCCTATGGTTTGCCACGGAAATAAGCTGAATCTGGGGGCTGCTGTGGAACAACAGCACCTGCCAAGCTCTGGAATCAGTTGATAACAGGGAAACTGTCAAGAGTAACCCAAGAAGGGAAAAGAGCAGTGGCGTTGAGCCTTAACTTGGGGCCATAAAAATGCTGAGAGCGAACTACAGATCTGCATTATGGACCAGAATTGCACAGCTCCTAGTATTTGAAGCTGTTCTTGCCCCTCCTTGGAGTGTGCTAGAATCAGAAGGGGAAGCATTGACAAGGAGAGTGTTGTGGCCTGAATGTTTGTGTTCCCCCAAAACTCAGATCTAACCCTAACCCCCAGTGTGGCTGCATTTAAAAATGGGGTCTCTGAGGAAGTAATTAAGGTTAAGTGAGGTCATAGGGTGGAGCCCCCATCCAAAGGATTAGTGTCCTTGTAAGAGGAGACATCGGAAGTTCACGCACTCTCTGCACACACACAAGCTACACACAGTCATCTATCTGTAAGCCAGGAAGGCACTCTCTGCACACACACAAGCTACACACAGTCATCTATCTGTAAGCCAGGAAGAGAGCTCTCACCAGAAACTGAACTGTCTGGAACCTTGATCTTGGATTTCTAGCCTCTAGAACTGTGAGAAAATAAATTTCTCGTTTTAGCCACCCAGTCTATGGTATTTTGTTATGGCAGACTGAGCAAACGAATGTAGAGAGCCTTTCCTAGCCCTGAGTCTGACTCCATGTCAGACTTGAGGCAGAATGCGTTTGGTTTGGAGATACGGGTCCCAGTGTAGACGCTACCATGTCTAAGCTGTGTGGTCTTGGGTAGGTCA
The DNA here is from genome assembly GCF_002837175.3 of Physeter macrocephalus. Classification (NCBI taxonomy): domain Eukaryota; kingdom Metazoa; phylum Chordata; class Mammalia; order Artiodactyla; family Physeteridae; genus Physeter; species Physeter macrocephalus. Next base: position 76,871,169 of record NC_041222.1, read on the forward strand.
CATTGTCTCTGGGCCTGGGGATTCCTCATCTCTTAAACTGAGATAAAAGAACATGCCTGACTTACCCCAGAGGATTACTGGAGAATCAAATACTTAGCATAACAACAACAGCTAATATATTTTACACTTTTATTATGTACCAGGTGTTATTCTAAGAGCTTTATTACATATAGTAAAATTCACCTTTTTTAGTGTACTGTTCTGAGTTTTGGCAGACACAGTCATTTAACTGCCCCCACAATCAGGACTTAGAACATTGTCATCACCTCCCCCCAAATTCCCTCATGCCTCTGTAAGACAAGCCCCCACCCCCAATTCCCAGGCCCTGACAACCATACGTTTTCTAGACCTATAGTTTGCCTTCTCAAGAATGTCATACAAATGGCATCACAGGATGGCACCACAGAGCTTTTCTAATATCAACTCATTTAATCTTCACAACCATATTCTGAGGTAGGTACCATTATTATAGAATGAATGGATGCGGAAATGCCATAGAAAAGCAAAACACGTGTACAAACATAAGGTATTATTATTATTTTTCACTGCTTATATTATTATTTCATGGGGTAGAATAAAGACAAAATCAATTCTCAATGGAAAAAATATTCACAAAATATTATTAGCAATAAGGTCCAGCATACCCTCTCGTGACTAATTCAAAAACCCTTGGCTTGTAGTTAGTAAGTCACAACCCTTGTATCTGTGACCAGATTAGTAATGGTAAAAGATAATGGAAGATTTTCCAGGTTGCAAGTAACAGCAACTTCAGGTATAGTGATAAACATTTCCCGCTGTAAGAGAGAGGGGCAACCAGGCTGTCCCCAGCACTCCTCCTGACGCCATTCATTCATGACTGCCTTCACTGAGTTCCATTCATTCAGGACTTCTAGGCAAGGCAGGAAGAGCTGAATCACTTCCCATGAAGTATCCCCTGGTTCCGTAGCCACATGCCACGGAAGCACCCCATCACTCTTTGTAATAGGAGAACCCTGATCTTCCTGGATGTGGTCATAAAGCACCCACAGTCTGACCACATGGTCCCAGGTTCTCCGAGGAGAAGATTTTGCACAAATTGTTTCTCCTTTTTTTAAACTTCATATTACAGATGCAACACATAATAAATAAGTAAATAATGTCCAGTTATTTCTTAAAGTTTACAGCTATCATGAATCTTTAAGGAACAGATCAGGAAAAACTGTTGAAACAAAGGAAGCGGGTGCAGAGTGTGACAAGAAGATCTATGAGCCTCTTCAGTATTTAATGTGGCCAAAAGCCTCTGACAGCTAATCATCTCTTACTGGGGCGTGCCCTTTGGCCTGCACGTTTCTGAGGGAGTAAAACGCTTGGCTTCCATACAAGTTATCACTTACTCACTGAGTAAAGACCACAAGCTGAAAGTGCCTCCCAGGCATCACTGCTCTTTGCTACTTAAGTATAGAAGGTCCCAGATTAGCTTTATTCACCTTTAAATCACCAGTGTTTTCAAAGCCAGCTAGGCATTTGCTTTGGGTCTATAGAAGGGCTCCAGCCTGCCACCGTGCCTCTCATATACACAGAAGGGAGACGAGGCATCCCCATGGATGGGGAATGAGTTGTGAGGAAGACAAGCATGATCCTCTGGGGAGATAAAAGAATTGGGCAAGACAAAAGGCAACGTTGGAATTTGAAATGGGACTGGACAAGTGAGATTTGAGAGGAGATTCAAAGAAAGGGAATCAGGAATGGACTGGGAGGGCCCACACTGAAAGGGATGGATTCTGAAGAGAAGAGAAGACGATGAGGGAGCAAGGAGGAGGGTGGATGCTTGTTACCTCCTCTCTCATCAACCGAGGCCCCTGGAAAATGGGTTGTGCATTCCTCATAAACTTGTACCAGGGATAAAGATGCTTCGTATATTTGTAAAAATTAAGTAAGAACGTAGGGTCCCAGCATGAATAATAGTGGGATAGAGAGCTGTCTTCAATACTGCTGGTCACCAATTCATATCTCCACTTGCTCAGCAAGTTCCTTGACCTTCCTAAATTCTAGTGTTCCAGGGTAGAAAAATAAATCATATTGTTTGTTAAGCCATGGGGAAATAGTCACCATTTACGACCTAGTGACCAAAGAGAATGTACCCAAAGAGTATTTCTTGGGTAAGAAATAAATATTGTAGTTGAACTGATTAGATGTTCCCAATTTGACTTAAAAATAATAAAATCATCGATTTATTTTGTTGTTGTTGTTGTTAGAGTATAGATGCTTTACAATGTTGTGTTAGTTTCCGCTGTACAACAAAGTGAATCAGCTAGATGTATACATATATCCCCTCCCTCTTGGACCTCCCTCCCACCCCACCCCACCCATTTAGGTCATTGCAGAGCACCGAGCTGAGCGCCCTGTGCTATACAGCATTTCTGACACAAGACAGTTTTACCAAGGGCCTTTTAGTATTCTTTCCAGGATTTATTGTCTTAACACCTTTCAAACAAGTAGATTTAAAGGATGCTCAGGCCTAGGTATTTTTCCTAGAACAGGTGGTTGTTGTTTTTTTTTTAAACCAGATCGTCCTGTACATGTCACCGTCAAAATTATGAAGTGTCATGGAAATAAACAGTAAGAGCTAAACAAACAGTTCTTTTTGCAGATGTTTTAAAAACAGAATCCATTATTTTCCATAACTTGATTTATTTTAGGCACCGTGGAATTTCTTTTTGGCCATTGGCTCCCGACATTGTTCTGATTAATTTCACTGATTTAAGCAAGTCACAGTGATTAGCAGCCCTGATGGCCATTCAGTCTTTCCTTTTTCATGGTTTCGTTTTCTTCTTTAGTCTCTGCCCTGCCTCTCTAGCCTCAGAGGATATGAGATGCTATCTTATAGAGCAATATTCTCTCATGTTATTCATTATGACGTCTTCCTAAACTTCATTCCCAGGTCGAATAGTACCAGGTCTGCACCATAGACTCCCCCATCTACTGTACAGCTGATAAACTGAGGAATGAATGGGATTTCACACACAGCTTAGAGATTTTTTATACTCCATGTGAATGCCAGTATTTTGGATTGCATTTTATTAAGAAGTTTTGAATTTCATTGAATGGTTCTTATTTGTAGCATCAATTAGGTGAACCAGTTTCCATCCATTTAATCTAAGGTTGGTTCTATGAAGAGTTTAGAGAAGTTATTGGTGGTGGATGGGAAAGTAGTGAACACTGATCTCTTTGAAGGAGCACATTGAGAATTCCTCCCCAAATCTCAATAGTCAGAAGAAACTCGAAGACATGGTCTGCTTACCAACCAACCCCCTCCAAGCCTTGCCAGCCATAACTGCTCAGCATCCTTCCTCTTGAGGCATGTGATCCACTAGCAAAAATAGAGAATGCCTGCAGTGTTATCAGAGCTGTACTAAGGGGTGCTTAGAAACATTGCTGAGCTATAGCAGGGAGGGTACGTTCCTTGAAGTGATGGAACTTGAACTTGCCTTTAGGAGACCTTCCACAGTAGGTAGAAAGAAGAGAGATCAAACTTTCCAAGAGGCATGAGTAGGTTTGGCTTGGGTGAGGAGCCACAACTAAGTTTGCTGGCTGAATATAGGGCATGAATTGGAGAATGCAGAAGCCAGAAACACAGAGCGACCCATCAGAGTGAGTACAAGATGTCCTGTGGGGAGGGGTTATGTGTGTGTGTCTTTAGATAAGCTACTTAAACTCTCTGAATTTGGGGGCCATTACTTATAACGTGAAGGCAAGCTGATGTCTTCTCAAGAGGGTAATTATTGGGCTCAAGTGAGATCATCGAGTAGAAGTTCTTTGTAAAGATCAACTGCTCTGTGTTGACAGATGATTATTGTGGGAAGGTGGTGGCAAGTGGTTAATTACAGAGCTAAAACCCCAGGCTCGTGGGTTGAGGAAAATAAAAACTGCAAGTCCAAGTCAACTCCCCAGCTAAGTGGATTTCCCATGTTGCATCAGCTTATTCTGGTGCGTTTAGTGAAGAGCACGTTCCTGACCCAAGTCGATCACTGAAAGGTCTCTCCTGGCACCACTGAGTATCTGGCAGTCAAAGTAACAGTTCTGACTCCCATTGTCATACTTGGGATCACATTCCATCTCACAAATATTTAAGCAAGAGTGTGAGGGCCAATGGCCAAGTTGCACATGCAAGACAAATATCTCATTGTGTTTGTCACTGCACAGTATGTGATTTTGTGAGTTCTAAAAACCATCCAGTGACTGTGACTGGAATGTGACAGTAATTTGTAACCACGGTGGCTCTTTTTTCTGTTTTTACTTTTTGGGCCCACTTTTGTGACATGCTCCAAAATCCTGAGAAAGGGCTGCAAAAGAAATATTCAGAAATGTTCTAAACGGGTTTAGAAAACTTGGGAACCCTGTCTGAACTTTTATTAGATGCTCCCACCACTCACCCATTTGACATCAGAACAAGGAAAGCATTATTTATCATGGCACGTGTGAAATCCCAGAGGGGATTCTTGAAAGAATTAGAGTGAAAAATCTGTCCCAAAGAGACTGCAAGCATAAAATAAATGATCAGATGGGAAAACATGTAAATCAAAATTTGAATCTTTTTTTTCCCCTCCTTTAAAGGACACAGGAGCCTCTTCTTTGGCCAGAGGACAGGACAGAGAATCCGGAAGAGTAGGTGTAATCAGAGGGACCCCGGAGTACTTGTCATTGCAGAGTGAGGAGTGTGGGAGAGTTGTAGTGTTGACTCTTCTTAATGTCTCCATGGCTGCTTCCCATTGAGAAAATAAAGGCTAGATAATAAAGGCTACAGAGAAAGAAGCAACACCTAGAAAGCATTTAGTGCATTACAATTCATAAAGGGCTTTCACAAATATTGTCTGCTTGAGTTAACCCTGGGAGGTATATATTGTTACCCACATTTTATAGTTGGAAAAATTAAGACACAGAGAGGTTAGGCAAGTAGTGAAATTAACTCTGGAGCCCAGAGTTTTGTTTTTTTTTTTTTTTAATTGAGGTATACTTGATATATAACATTATATTTGTTTCAGGTGTACAACATAAGGATTTGATATCTTATATATTGCAAAATGATCACAGCCATAAGTCTACTTAACATCTGTCTCCTCACATAGTTACAATTTTTTGTTGTTGTGATGAAAACTTTTAGGATTTACTTTCAAATATGCAATACGGTATTATTAACTATAGTCACCTTGCTGTACCTTACATCCTCAGGACTTATTTATTTTACAACTGGAAATTTGTACCTTTTGGCCCCCTTCTAAAGTCATGAATTGAGTGTTGTCCACTGCACCACAGCTGGGAACACAAAAAGAATATGGAAAGGCTGGCGTCTCCATAGGTTAACATGTCCCAAAGTGGGATATTTACTGTCTGTTTCTAGGAATGTATGTGAGTGGCTCTCCATCTCTCTCCCTCTCCCCCACAAACACACAGCCAAATTAGTTTAATTCACTAAGTTAAACAAAGTTAAATCTGTTCTTTCTGCCACACTCCTGAGACACTTCAAGGGAATTCTGTGCATTATGAATCTCCAAGAAATGAAGAGGGTTACAGGTTATAGTATATTTGATACATCTGAACTAGGAACACATATGGCAAGCTAGCTCTTAATACTTTGAGGGTCAGGTACCCAAAAGAACACCACATTGGTCCATAATATCCCAGTCTTCCCTTTACTACCACAGACCAACTGTGCATTGGATGTATGGTCTAATTTCAATATTTTTCTAATTCTACTTTCAATATGTCAATTTCAACTGTTTCACTATTCCCATTCAAGAAAGAATTATGTCTTTTTCACTAAAAACCTGGGCAGAGACCTCTCACTCCCCATAACTCTGCACATATAGCTCCCTGCACTGCCACAAAGCCTCTCCTTGGTGCTGGGGTATAGGCTGCCAGCACCCGGGGGACCATTCCACCTTGGTATCCTTTGTAAGTATCTGAAAACGTAGGAAACTCTTGTGTGTTGGCAGATTTCCTTTCCCAAAGTCCTGGGTACATGGGGTTTCAGGATTGCAGAGCCGGGCAGATAGCCATCAGCCAGAAACACGCCCATTTGGCTCTGCCGATATGAACACCAGCAACCTTTCTGGTCAGTGCCTGTGTTGCACAGGTTGTGTTTTGGATATCGACCCATGAGGGAAATCTGTGCTCGTTGAACAGTGACTACCTGTCCCTGCGGAATGAGGAGAAAGCGAGGAAATTGAAAGCTGATGGAAGGCAACAAGCTTGCACTTAGCTCATGAACTTTTGGTGTAGTCAAAGCTGAGCAGGAAAAATACAGGGGCGCCTTAATCCTGAGCCAGCAAGTCATGTCTCGACTTGTCAGACTTGGATTCCTCGTACAGAGAAGAATGGGGAAAAATCATGCATGCTTTCTTTGATGCTAAGAGCATCATTTGAAATCACCAAGCAAATTAGACACCTCTGACACTCTCCACTCCTTGGACTACGGAGTTGAGCAACATTTTTCAGGCACTGTTAGTCCGTTTCCTTCCCTTAGTGAGTCAGAAATGGATATTGAGAATTATAATCAGGCAGAAACTCTGTGTGGCATTGGTCTCAGAGTTCAGGGGGTGGGAGTCGTTAGGGAAATCTAATTCCTGTGAATTAGATTGTCCTGTGAGCTCAGCCACTGCCCTGGTGTCAGCATGGCATTTGGGCAGGTAGTGCTGGGGTTCACCAGCGTGAAAAGTAGGACCTGCCACCCATTGGGCTACTGTGCAGAAATCTTATCTTGGTTTAAAAATCAGACAGCCTTGATGGGCTACAAACCTGTACATGGAATATACTTACTTTTTCTCCAGAAAGTAGGAAATCATAAACAAGTCTCTTTGGTCAAAGTTTTCTTTGCCTGTGCTAATGCTGTTGCTATCTAATGCCTCAGCCTTGGTGTTTTTACTATAAGGGGCTTTTCAAAACACATACTTACTTATTAACTTTTTTTTAACATTTTAATTGGAGTATAATTGCTTTAAAATGGTGTGTTAGCTTCTGCTTTAAAACAAAGTGAATGAGTTGTTCATATACATATATCCCCATATCTCTTCCCTCTTGCGTCTCCCTCCCTACCACCCTCCCTATCCGACCCTTCTAGCTGATCACAAAGCACCGAGCTGATCTCCCTGTGCTATGCGACTGCTTCCCACTAGCTATCTATTTTACATTTGGTAGTGTATACATATATCCCCATATCTCTTCCCTCTTGCATCTCCCTCCCTCCCACCCTCCCTATCCGACCCCTCTAGCTGATCACAAAGCACCGAGCTGATCTCCCTGTGCTATGCGACTGCTTCCCACTAGCTATCTATTTTACATTTGGTAGTGTATATATGTCCATATATACACTACACTCTCTCACTTTGTCCTAGCTTACACTTCCCCTTCCCCGTGTCCTCAAGTCCGTTCTCTAGTAGGTCTGTGTCTTTATTCCCGTCTTGCCCTAGGTTCTTCATGATCATTTTTTTTTTTTAGATTCCATATATATGTGTTAACATACGGTATTTGTTTTTCTCTTTCTGACTTACTTCACTCTGTATGACAGATTCTAGGTCCATCCACCTCACTACGAATAACTCAATTTCGTTTCTTTTTATGGCTGAGTAATATTCCATTGTATATATGTGCCACATCTTCTTTATCCATTCATCTATCGATGGACACTTAGGTTGCTTCCACGTCCTGGCTATTGTAAATAGTGCTGCAATGAAGATTGTGGAACATGACTCTTTTTGAGTTATGGTTTTCTCAGGGTATATGTCCAGTAGTTGGATTGCTGGGTCGTATGGTAGTTCTATTTGTAGTTTTTTAAGGAACCTCCATACTGTTCTCCATAGTAGCTGTATCAATTTACATTCCCACCAACGGTGCAAGAGGGTTCCCTTTTCTCCACACCCTCTCCAGCATTTATTGTTTCTAGATTTTTGATGATGGCCATTCTGATCGGTGTGAGATGATATCTCATTGTAGTTTTGATTTGCATTTCTCTAATGATTAGTGATGTTGAGCATTCTTTCATGTGATTGTTGGCAATCTGTATATCTTCTTTGGAGAAATGTCTATTTAGGACTTCTGCCCATTTTTGGATTGGGTTGTTTGTTTTTTTGATATTGAGTTGCATGAGCTGCTTGTAAATTTTGGAGATTAATCCTTTGTCAGTTGCTTCATTTGCAAATATCTTCTCCCCTTCTGAGGGTTGCTTTTTCTTCTTGTTTATGGTTTCCTTTGCTGTGCAAACACTTTTAAGTGTAATTAGGCCCCATTTGTTTATTTTTGTTTTTATTTCCATTTCCCTATGAGGTGGGTCAAAAAGGATCTAACTGTGATTTATGTCATAGAGTGTTCTGCCTATGTTTTCCTCTAAGAGTTTGATAGTGTCTGGTGTTACATTTGGCCTTTAATCCATTATGAGTTAATTTTTGTGTATGGTGTTAGTGAGTGTTCTAATTTCATACTTTTACATGTAGCTGTCCAGTTTTCCCAGCACCACTTATTGAAGAGGCTGTCTTTTCTCCACTGTATATTCTTGCCTCGTTATCAAAGATAAGGTGTCCATATGTGCATGGGTTTATCTCTGGGCTTTCTATCCTGTTCCATTGATATATATTTCTGGTTTTGTGCCACTACCATATTGTTTTGATTACTGTAGCTTTGTAGTATAGTCTGAAGTCAGGGAGCCTGATTCCTCCAGCTCCATTTTTCGTTCTCAGTGTTGCTTTGGCTATTCGGGATCTTTTGTGTTTCCACAGAAATTATGAAATTTTTTGTTCTAGTTCTGTGAAAAATGCCAGTGGTAGTTTGATAGGGATTGCATTAAATCTGTAGATAGCTTTGGGTAGTAGAGTCATTTTCACAATGTTGATTCTTCCAATCCAAGAACATGGTATATCTCTCCATCTATTTGTATCATCTTTAATTTCTTTCATCAGAGTCTTATAATTTTCTGCATACAGGTCTTTTATCTCCTTACGTAGGTTTATTCCTAGGTATTTTATTCTTTTGGTTGCAATCATCAGAGTCTTATAATTTTCTGCATACAGGTCTTTTATCTCCTTACGTAGGTTTATTCCTAGGTATTTTATTCTTTTGGTTGCAACGGTAAATGGGAGTGTTTTCTTAATTTCACTTTCAGATATTTCATCATTAGTGTATAGGAATGCCAGAGATTTGTGTGCATTAATTTTGTATCCTGC
>NC_041222.1:76880905-76881498 GCF_002837175.3 Physeter macrocephalus
TGAGAATTGCTACTCTAGCTTTCTTTTGATTTCCATTTGCATGGAATATTTTTTTCCATCTCCTCACTCTGGCTGCATGTGTCCCTAGGTCTGAAGTGGGTCTCTTGTAGACAGCATATATATGGGTCTTGTTTTGTATCCATTCAGCCAGTCTATGTCTTTTGGTTGGAGCATTTAATCCATTTACATTTAAGGTAATTATCTATATGTATGTTCCTATTACCATTTTCTTAATTGTTTTCAGTTTGTTATTGTATGTCTTTTCCTTCTCTTGTGTTTCCTGCCTAGAGGAGTTCCTTTAGCATTTTTTGTAAAGGTGGTTTGGTGGTGCTGAATTCTCTTAGCTTTTATTTGTCTGTAACAGTTTTAATTTCTTGTTTGCTCTTTAGTTCTTCTAGGTTCTTGTTAAACGTTTCTTGTATTTTGTCCATTCTATTTCCAAGATTTTCTATCATCTTTACTATCATTATTCTGAATTCTTTTTCAGGTAGACTGCCTATTTCCTCTTCATTTTTTACATCTGGTGGGTTTTTATCTTGCTCCTTCATCTTTTTTTGTTTTCTCATTTTGCTTAACTTACTGCGTTTGGGGTC
>NC_041222.1:76881627-76905911 GCF_002837175.3 Physeter macrocephalus
TTTTCATTTATTTCTGATCTGATCTTTATGATTTCTTTCCTTCTGCTAACTTTGGGGTTCTTTTGTTCTTCTTTCTCTAATTGCTTTAGCTGCAAGATTAGGTTGTTTATTTGAGATGTTTCCTGTTTCTTAAGGTAGGATTGTATTGCTATAAACTTCCCTCTTAAAAGTGCTTTTGCTGCATACCATTGGTTTTGGGTCGTCGTGTTTCCATTGTCATTTGTTTCTAGGTATTTTCTGATTTCCTTTTTGATTTCTTCAGTGATCTCTTGGTTATTAAGTAGTGTATTGTTTAGTTTTTTATTTTCATTTTGGATGATCTGTCCATTGGTGAAAGTGGGGTGTTAAAGTCCCCAACTATGATTGTGTTACTGTCGATTTCCCTTTTTATCGCTGTTAGTATTTGCCTTATGTATTGAGGTGCTCCTATGTTGGGTGCAGAGATATTTACAATTGTTATATACTCTTCTTGGGTTGATCCCTTGATCATTATGTAGTGTCCTTCTTTGTCTCTTGTAATAGTCTTTATTTTAAAGTCTATTTTGCCTGATATGAGAATTGCTACTCTAGCTTTCTTTTGATTTCCATTTGCATGGAATATTTTTTTCCATCTCCTCACTCTGGCTGCATGTGTCCCTAGGTCTGAAGTGGGTCTCTTGTAGACAGCATATATATGGGTCTTGTTTTGTATCCATTCCTTATGGGGATTCCTTTGTATGTTATTTGTTGTTTTTCCCTTGCTGCTTTTAATATTTTTTGTTTGTATTTAATTTTTGATACTTTGATTAATATGTGTCTTGGCGTGTTTCTCCTTGGATTTATCCTGTATGGGACTCTCTGTGCTTCCTGGACTTGATTAACTATTTCCTTTCCCATACTAGGGAAGTTTTCAACTATAATTCCTTCAAATATTTTCTCAGTCCCTTGCTTTTTCTCTTCTTCTTCTCGGACCCCTATAATTGAAATGTTGGTGCATTTAATATTGTTCCTGAGATCTCTGAGACTGTCCTCAATTCTTTTGATTCTTTTTTCTTTATTCTGCTCTGCAGTAGTTATTTCCACTATTTTATCTTCCAGGTCACTTATCTGTTCTTCTGCCTCCGTTATTCTGCTATTGATCCCTTCTAGAGAATTTTAAATTTCATTTATTGTGTGGTTCATGATTGTTTGTTTGCTCTTTAGTTCTTCTAGGTTCTTGTTAAACGTTTCTTGTATTTTGTCCATTCTATTTCCAAGATTTTCTATCATCTTTACTATCATTATTCTGAATTCTTTTTCAGGTAGACTGCCTATTTCCTCTTCATTTTTTACATCTGGTGGGTTTTTATCTTGCTCCTTCATCTTTTTTTGTTTTCTCATTTTGCTTAACTTACTGGGTTTGGGGTCTCCTTTTCGCAGACTGCAGGTTCATAGTTCCCGCTGTTTTTGGTGTCTGCCCCCAGTGGCTAAGGTTGGTTCAGTGGGTTGTGTAGGCTTCCTGGTGGAGGGGACTGGTGCCTGTGTTCTGGTGGATGAGGCTGGATCTTGTCTCTCTGGTGGGCAGGTCCACGTCTGCTGGTGTGTTTTGCGGTGTCTGTGACCTTATTATGAGTTTAGGCAGCCTCTCTGCTCATGGGTGGAGTTGTGTTTCTGTCTTGCTAGTTTTTTCACATAGGGTGTCCAGCACTGTAGCTTGCTGGTCGTTGAGTGGAGCTGCTTCTTGGCGTTGAGATGGAGATCTCTGGGAGATTTTCACCCTTTGATATTACGTGGAGCAGGGAGGTCTCTGGTGGACCAATGTCCTGAACTTGGCTCTCCCACCTCAGAGGCATAGCCCTGATGCCTGGCTGGAGCACCAAGAGCCTGTCCTCCCCATGGCTCAGAATAAAAGGGAGGAACAAAGAAAGGAAGAAAGAAAAAGGTAAAATAAAATAAAATAAAATAAAATTTAAAAGTTTTTAAAATAAAAAGCAAATAATAATTATTAAAAGAAAATTTTTAAGTAATTTTAAAAAAAAAGAACGAAGAGAACAGTCAAACCAAAAAACAAATCCACCAATGATAACAAGCGCTGAAAACTTCACTAAAAAACAAAAAAACAAATAAAACGAACACACAGAACCCTAGGACAAATGGTAAAAGCAAAGCTATACAGACAAAATCACACACCTCTTCACTCAGACAGGGTGGGGTTAAAGGAGCAGCTGATTCGGGGGCTCTGGCTCAGGCCGGGGGGAGGGAGGGGCACGGATGCGGGGCGAGGCTGAGGCGGCAAAGTCCGGCGTGACGTTGCACCAGCCTGAGGCGCCATGCGTTCCCCCGGGGAAGCTGTCCCTGTATCCCGGGACCCTGGCAGTGGCGGGCTGCACAGGCTCCCAGGAGGGGAGGTGTAGATAGTGACCTGTGCTCGCACACAGGCTTCTTGGTGGCTGCAACAGCCGCCTTAGCGTCTCATGCCCGTCTTTGGGGTCCGCGCTGATAGCCGCGGCTCGCGCCCGTCTCTGGAGCTCCTTTAAGCGGCGCGCTTACTCCCCTCTCCTCGCGCACCAGGAAACAAAGAGGCAAGAAAAAGTCTCTTGCCTGTTCGGCAGCTCCAGACTTTTCCCGGACTCCCTCCCGGCTAGCCTTGGCGCTCTAGCCCTTTCAGGGGCTCTCCCACCTCAGAGGCATAGCCCTGATGCCTGGCTGGAGCACCAAGAGCCTGTCCTCCCCATGGCTCAGAATAAAAGGGAGGAACAAAGAAAGGAAGAAAGAAAAAGGTAAAATAAAATAAAATAAAATAAAATTTAAAAGTTTTTAAAATAAAAAGCAAATAATAATTATTAAAAGAAAATTTTTAAGTAATTTTAAAAAAAAAGAACGAAGAGAACAGTCAAACCAAAAAACAAATCCACCAATGATAACAAGCGCTGAAAACTTCACTAAAAAACAAAAAAACAAATAAAACGAACACACAGAACCCTAGGACAAATGGTAAAAGCAAAGCTATACAGACAAAATCACACACAGAACCATACGCATACACACTCACAAAAAGAGAAAAAGGGAAAAAAATATATATATCATTGCTCCCACAGTCCACCTCCTCAATTTGGGATGATTCGTTGTCTCTTCAGGTATTCCACAGATGCAGGGTACATCAAGTTGGTTGTGGAGATTTAATCAGCTGCTCCCAAGGCTGCTGGGAGAGATTTCCCTTTCTCTTCTTTGTTCGCACAGCTCCCGGGGTTCAGCTTTGGATTTGGCCCTGCCTCTGCATGTAGGTCGCCGGAGGGCATCTGCTCTTCACTCAGACAGGATGGGGTTAAAGGAGCAGCTGATTCGGGGGCTCTGGCTCAGGCCGGGGGGAGGGAGGGGCACGGATGCGGGGCGAGGCTGAGGCGGCAAAGTCCGGCGTGACGTTGCACCAGCCTGAGGCGCCATGCGTTCCCCCGGGGAAGCTGTCCCTGTATCCCGGGACCCTGGCAGTGGCGGGCTGCACAGGCTCCCAGGAGGGGAGGTGTAGATAGTGACCTGTGCTCGCACACAGGCTTCTTGGTGGCTGCAACAGCCGCCTTAGCGTCTCATGCCCGTCTTTGGGGTCCGCGCTGATAGCCGCGGCTCGCGCCCGTCTCTGGAGCTCCTTTAAGCGGCGCGCTTACTCCCCTCTCCTCGCGCACCAGGAAACAAAGAGGCAAGAAAAAGTCTCTTGCCTGTTCGGCAGCTCCAGACTTTTCCCGGACTCCCTCCCGGCTAGCCTTGGCGCTCTAGCCCTTTCAGGCTGTGTTCGCGCAGCCAACCTCAGTCCTCTCCCTGGGATCCGACCGAAGCCCGAGACTCAGCTCCCAGCCCCCGCCCGTCCCGGCGGGTGAGCAGACAAGCCTCTCCGGCTGGTGAGTGCTGGTGGGCACTGATCCTCTGCGGGAATCTCTCCGCTTTTCCCTCCTGTTACTGCGCTCTCCTCCGCGGCTCCGAAGCTTCCCCCCTCCGCCACCCGCAGTCTCCACCCGCGAAGGGGCTTCTAGTGTGCGGAAACCTTTCCTCCTTCACAGCTGCCTCCCACTGGTGTGGGTCCCGTCCCTATTCTTTTTTCTCTGTTTTTTCTTTTTTCTTTTGCCCTACCCAGGTACGTGGGGAGTTTCTTGCCTTTTGGGAGGTCTGAGGTCTTCTGCCAGCGTTTAGTAGGTGTTCTGTAGGAGTTGTTCCACGTGTAGATGTATTTCTGATGTATTTGTGGGGAGGAAGGTGATCTCCGCATCTTACTCTTCTGCCATCTTGAAGCTCCTCCTACTTATTTACTTTTGTAAATAAGCTCAGTTGAAGTTTCCTGTAGTAGATGAAAGTCCAAAGACTGGACTTCTTTGTGTCCATAGCAACCTGAAACTCAGTTGCCCCTTCTGGAAAATGTGAATAATCATTTCTGCCCTGCCCATTGCTGGGTTGTGGTAAGCATGTTCAAGGCAGCTCTGTGTGCTCTCCTGACTCTTTAAAGTGGAAGGAAGCTCCGGCCTTGCTAAGGAAGCAGAGTCACTCAGTGGGTCATTTTGGATGCAAAACTCTCTACTTGTTATCCTGACCAAAGTTATCTTGTTAATTACAACATCAAGTCACCCTCATACCAGAAAGTAGGTGTGTCTGTGTTTTATACAGGATGAATATCCACCCAATCACCATCTCTGCTCCTGTCTAGTTTCGCGAAGGAGAGAATTGCAAAAATGTGAGAAAAATCCTTTGACCACTCTTTGCCCTCTGTCTCTGTTGCTTGAGATTATAAACCAATCGTCTTTCCCTTATTTTTATAAACAATTAAAATTAATAAATACAAATAAAGGAAAGGGAAAAAATGTCCCCCACATCTCCCTTCCAGACCTTTTCTCCCGATGGTGGGAACTGATGCCACCTTGTTTACCCCTTTTCCGCCAGGTCGGTGGCCACACAATGCTGCCCATTCGCTGGATGCCTCCAGAGAGCATCATGTACAGGAAGTTCACCACCGAAAGTGATGTCTGGAGCCTGGGGGTTGTGTTGTGGGAGATCTTCACATATGGCAAACAGCCCTGGTACCAGCTGTCGAACAATGAGGTGAGTGGCGGGTGACACCAAGACCCCTAGAGAGCTGACACAGAGAGGCATCCCTGGGCTGGAAATCAGGACACACTCTCATGTGGCTTTGTTGGGAGAAGCACCTCCCAAACGGCCTGCCATGTACCTAAATTTCATGGCCAAAGTATAGTCACTCTCCAAATTTAAGAGTTCTAGAAAGAGAAAAGCACAGCGTTTGCTGATGCGCCTGTGATTCTCTGGCATTGGGACCCAGGAGTCATTTCGTGCTGTTCATCTAGTAAATTGATAGCAGATGTGGCATTCCAGTACCCTTAGAGTCCAGCTAGCTTTTTGGTATTATTCCAATAAGGTTTCAAGCTTCTCTCCTTTTTGCATATTTCACTGGAACATTTACTTCTAGTGAAAAACTCAAGCATTTTATTTTCCTTTTCTAATCTGTTTGCAAATATGTCTGTATTTGAGGCATCACTTCTTGGTCAAGCACCTCACTTCTTCAGGCCCATGTCTGTCTTTTATCCAATTCCATTATCCAAAATGACTGCTCATTTCGGTACCCTGGGGTTCCCTGGCCAGTCAGTGCCCTGACACAAAAGTGACCCTGGTCCAATCTCAGGCCAGTAAAACATTGGCATTCCAGGGTGTGCTTTGGGAGCATTCCATATAGATGAATTATTTCTCCACCAGTTTGGTGAAATCAGTGTGGCTTGAAAAATGAATATAAACCCATCAAATTAACCATGATATACCAACCTAGAACAGTCACTCTCTTGCCTCTGAAAAAAAGTGAACACTTCTTTAAAGCAGCCCTCTCTTTGTACTGACATTTATTGTATCCACATTGTTTTTCCTCTGGTCTGACCCTATCTTTGCTCTCTGTCCTGTCCAGGTGATAGAATGCATCACTCAAGGCCGAGTCTTGCAGCGACCTCGAACGTGCCCCCAGGAAGTCTATGAGCTGATGCTGGGGTGCTGGCAGCGAGAGCCCCACATGAGGAAGAACATCAAGGGCATCCACACCCTCCTTCAGAACTTGGCCAAGGCATCTCCGGTCTACCTGGATATACTAGGCTAGGACCCTTTCCCCCAGACCGATCCTTCCCAAAGCACCTCCTCAGTTGGGCCGAGAGGATGAACGTCTTTTAACTGCCGCTGGATGCCATCAATCTGCTGTTCTTTGCTCTGACAGTATTAACTACAAAGACACCGAGAAGCTTTCCGAGGGAAGCAATGTGTACTTCTCCATCCGTAGACACAGTATGGACTTCTTTTTGGTATTATCTCTTTCTCTCTTTCCATCTCCCTGGTTTATTCCCTAGTTTTTTTTTTGTTTGTTTTTCTTTCCTTTACTTTTTGTCTTCCCTGCTTCACAATCCTCACCCTTTCTTTTTTAATCAATCTGGCTTCTGCATTACTATTAACTCTGCATAGACAAAGGCCTTAACAAACCTAATTTGTTATATCAGCAGACACTCCGGTTTGCCCACCACAACTAACAATGCCTTGTTGTATTCCTGCCTTTGATGTGGATGAAAAAAAGGGAAAACAAATATTTGACTTAAACTTTGTCACTTCTGCTGTACAGACATCGAGAGTTTCTATGGATTCACTTCTATTTATTTATTATTATTACTGTTCTTATTGTTTGGGATGGCTTAAGCCTGTGTATGAAAAAGGAAAACTTGTGTTCAATCTGGGAAGCCTTTATCTATGGGAGATTAAAACCAGAGAGAAAGAAGATTTATTATAAACCGCACTATGGGAAGAACAAAGACAACCATTGCGACCGGCTGGCGTCAGTCCCAACTTAAGAAAACCCAGCGACTGTGAGCTGGGAAGAATGTATTCGGCACCTTCCCCCGAGGACATTTCTGAGGAGTAAAAAGACTGTTGAACTCTGTGCCATGGACTATTCTTTTCCCATCACCGGAAACACTAGAGTGTAGTACAGAGAAAAGATGGCTTCCGGGAGGCAAGATGGCACATCACACGTTCCGACGGTCTTGTCTTTGTAGGCCACGGTGATGGCACTGGTTTGTTTTTCCAAGTGTTATCCACTGAGCCTGTGTCAAGTTCAGTTGAAAGTAGGTGGATTCTTGTCCAGCGATCATTTCAGGGTCAGATGGGAAAGCCAAGGACTTGGAAAAGATAGGACAAGCTCTAAATTTGGAGGCAAGTTTCTCTTACATTGAACTTTTCAGATAGCACTTCCTTCCAACCCCTAGCCTCCACCCCACCCGTCCTTTTAACTGTGCAAGCAAAATTGTGCATGGTCTTTGTCGATAAAAATATCTGTGTGCAGAAACTACCGCTCCAGACGTCGTGCCCCAGATATGTAGAGCAGATCCATAAAAGGTATAACTTATATAATTAGGGGAAGCTAATGGAATTCATCAGCTGAGTATAAATGTCTCTGGGTCGTATGGTGGCGATGGGTTTTAACAAATATGGACCCTGAAACCTGGCTATCCTCAACCATGTTGCACCCACTGTGGCCCTGTGGGAAGGGCAAAATCAACCCCCAAGGGACAGGAGACCTCACCCACCCTGGGGGTATCACAGGCATTGATGTTCAGTGTACACAGGCCAAGACCTTGCTCTGGGCTCTGGTTGGGAGAGTGGTCTCATTCTAAATGTACTCCATTGTCAATATGCTGTTTTGTTTTTTTCACTGCATTTTAAAAGAAAGTAAAAATAAAAACTTAGGCACAGCATACCCATGGGACACTGTGCCCAGGCCAAGCTTTGGAGGTGTGCTTCTGGGCATAGCCACGGGTTTTGCGAAAAGAGGTTGTAAATTTAAATAGAAATTTACAGTTATCTGGGTGATCAGTTATACCAAGGAAGAAACATTTTTCTGTTCCTCAAGAAAACTTGCTACCCTCTGTGAGGGGAATTTTGCTAACTCGACATCTTTATAACACGAGCCAGATTGAAGGGGAGTGATTTGAATTCAACTTAGGTCATTTTATTTCATATTTGTTTCTGAAGGTGCAATTGCTCTGTTTAAGTTTTGCTTGTGCCCTTAGTTACTGAAGCACCTTATTTTCCATTCTAGACGTTGAAAGCCAGTTCTCAAAAAATCAAAAGTGTCCATTAACAGAGAACAAAAGGAAATCCAGTAGCATCTGCTGTCAAGTGAAGGGGGTTGGACAAGGCGGTCCCCAGAGTCCTTTCAGGTTCTGCGCTGCCTATGAGCATGGAAGTTGAATTGTTCTCTTTGTTGGTGACCAAAATCCCTCCAGAACACACATAATAATATAACGAAAGCCATATCTCCATGATATATACCTGCACGTATATATCCTATTAAGGGCCCATGGTACTGTTAAAACACTGTGGCACCCTGTGAAGCAGTAAGAAGAGGCAGATTTGTACCAAACTTTTCTAGATTCCATCAGTGATGACCTGAAAACCTACACAGGTTGGTTATTCTGTGCGACTGGCCAGCTGCTCTGGGGGAAGAAGCTGCAAGTTACTTGTTTTATTTTAACAGAGAGCAAAGGAGGTAATACTCTAAGGGATCAAATTCAAGGAGGGCTGTGCGGTTTTAGAGCAAGGATTTGTTTAAAGCAGATGAGAGGATGGGAGCATTTCCTTCCCCTTCCAGTGTCGTGTTTTCCTCTGAAGGAAAAAAGAAAAAAAAAATTTTCTCTTTACCTTCTGACAAGTCCCTCAAGGTCTTGAAATGAAAGGTTCTATGCAAGTGCAAAGTTTTATAGTTATTTATATTGCTGATTATTATTCATTTTTTCCCTCTGTTGTCTCAAGAGTATGTACTGATCACAGAGACGTCTCGCATTGAAAGAATCCCAGATTGCTTTTAAAGTAACCGAATGAACCACAGACTATCTTCAAGTCTCCGTCGCTGTTCCTCCACAATCCCCTCTTCTTATGCTCTTGTAGTTTTTAGAAAAGGGGCATCCTCATTCTGCAGTGTAAAGATCACAGAATAGGGCCTGCCATCAGATTTGTTAAAAACTACGACGGGAGTGGTGACAAACCTAATTCTCTAGCCTGAACTCATCCTGACAGTTGCTTCCATTTATACATTGTTTAATAGTTTTCCAAACACTTTTCACATATGTTGGCAAATTATTCCCATTTTTTAGAGGTGAGGAAATTGAGAGTTGGAGAAGTTCAATGGCATGCTAGTACTCTCCAGGCACCTCTGGGACTTCATCTAAGTACTCTGACTCTGAAGTTCATGATTTGGTCTGCTAGAGACCCTAATATATACACAAGCAGTCCAGGAGAGAAAGCACGCTAACCAAGTCATGAAGCAGGATATGAAGTTAGAAGAGCAAAATGAAATATGTGAGATGCAAGCAGCTGAGATCTCATGACCTATAATCATGCTCATAGCTTCAGCGAAATCCTTGTACAATGAACCAATGTCATAATCAGGCTTATTTAGAAGACATTTTGAACTATGCTGTAAGAGACTATATCAGAATTCATATTATGTGTTCACATCAGCGCTCCCTGTGGTATTTCCATGTATTTGTATGTGTGTTATAAATACTTGATTTATACATAGACAAACACACATGCATAGTGTGTTTGTGAGCTTATGTATAAATGTATAGGCACACAGTAATAGAGATAATTATAAGTAGGGTGCAGTATGAATAATTTGCTTAAAATCTGCTAAATAACCAAAACTTTTTTAATGTCACGTTGCTGTTCGTGCTTCCTTTCTCCATGTGGGTAGGACCCCATCACACTTTTCGACTCTCTGCAATACTGCATGGGTGGAAGACATATTTAGGATAATGTGCTTCCCAAAACAACTAAATCAAAACCATCCCACTACATTGAGTCCTTCCTCTGGCTCCCTGCAAAGGAAAATGCAGCCGGAAATATATCTCCTTATGTAAAGGTCCAGAAAAGGAAAACTGATTTTTTTAAAATCCTTTTGCACATTTATTTGTATTATGCTCACCTGTCCCACTGTGACCCCTTTACACTTGTGTTCAGAGTCCAAGCATTCCAGAAGAGAACTGGAGTGTTGGGAGCCCAGTGTCTTGAAGGCCAAAGGTGAGAATCCAAGACTCCACTGCGAGGCGAGTGACTCTTAGGAATTCCCACATCCTAGCGGAATGCAAGAGGCAGCAGTGTAAAATGCTGGCCTTTGCAAAGAGCCATGACAACAGGATGCCCTGGTCAGGAATAGACTTCTTTTTTGCAACTTACCCTTTTGTAAATTGGACCTTCTATAATGCCAATAACATTAAATTGTGTATCTTAATTAAATAAATAACTGCAGACACACATAGTCTCAATTCCCTTGCTCTTTCTTTTCTTTTTTTCCCATTTGAGGACTTTTGTTTCCGATGATGAGCTTCGGTTTGGCCCTATATCACTGCTACAGAAAATCTCACGAGGGGGATGGCCAGTGACCCAACTACTCAGATGGCTAAGTGAGCAGTTAAAGCAGTTTCTTCATAATTCGTAACGGTGGGATGCTGAGACTCCAAGGTTGAGACAGCAAATGATATTCTAAAGAATTTGCGGTGGGAGGGATTTGTAGCAAAATATGACAGCATATGAAGGGGTATTTTCTTGTTTGTCAGGGCTGGAATGAACCACTGCTGCTATAAGTCAAAGGTTCTCGAATATCCTTAATTTTTGTATTTATTTCCTTTTACCTTTATTTATGTATTTATTTATTTATATATATATTTCTTTGCTCCATTCATCACAGACACAAAGCAAAGCAAAAAATATATATATATGTGTATATGTGTTGCAGGCAAAACACTGTGAATTTCACAAGAGCAACCAAGCAACTCTTCTGCCATCTTAACATACGTCTCAGGAGACACAATGGGAAAACATGGGATGTCATTTTTTTTTAGTCTATGCATTCTAGGCCAGGTCTGTGTTTGTTTTATATCTTTGGTCTGTACATTAACGAAAATGATCCTGAGTGAAGGTTAGCCGAATGTCCAACATGCTGGAGCAACCATAACTAAAGCTGCTAATTGCCACAGGTTTGAACTGGGAAAAAAATTTGGAGAAAATGAAATGTAAAGGCCTACATTTTGCAAGTTGTATATCTTCCTATTGCTTTAAAAATGTAAGAAAAAAAAAAACACTGGAAATGTTTAAATACAAGGTCTTTGAATTAAATGTGGATTTTGAATATATAATCCCTTGATAAATGACCAAATTATGGTGAAATATTGCTCCCTGCATTAATTAATCATTATCCATCACTAACAAATCTGCCTAGAGGTGTGGACAGTCTCTGCATTTGCTTCTGTACATGGAGAGATGTTTGTATATATCCAGGCCGTATCCACACACACATTTCAATACCTCTCTGAAGATATATTGCCCCTTTAATTGTGACCTGGTATTTGAAACTCCCTTTTCATTTGCTTTATTTTCCTTTTAATGTGACGTCTCTGTGTTGATACTTACTGGTTCTTGTTTTGCAATCTGTTTGGAGGTCCATTGCTTTATTAAGACCCACTGCATCTTGGCTGATTTCAAAGTGACACCAGAATATCAGTGTTTTAAAAAAAAAAAAGTTTTGTTTGTAAATCATGTGACCAGCTTCTCTCAACCTGACATGGAAAGTCTCTTGTACTACAGTGTACTAATAAAAATGATGTCTTAAAATAAATAACATCCTCTAAAAGAGACACTAAAAGTGACATGATGATTACTAGAATTTTCACAAAGCATGGTGTGCTCTTTGTCTGTCTGTCCGTATGTATGTACTTTAGATAAGGTCACTGCAGGTGACTGCCGTGTTCATCAGTTGAAGCGGCGAGAGTACAAGTTCCCTGGCTGATCCCTCCATAACCTGACATTTTCACCTTCTGTCTTGGATAACTAGAACATCACTGTCCAGTAGAACTTTCTACAATGATAGAAATGTTTTATCTGCACTGTCCAATATGGCCAGTAGGCACTTGACCTGCGGCCAGTGGGCACTTGACCTGCGGCCAGTGGGACTAACAGCTGAATTTTAAATGTGATTTAATTTCAATTAGTTTACATTTAAATAGCCACACGGGGCTCATGACTACCACGTGAGACAGCACAGGGTGAGTAGACAGAATCACCAGGATTTCTAACAGATCAGACCTAAGAAACCTACCATAAAAGAAATGTTGTGGGGCTTCCCTGGTGGCGCGGTGGTTGAGGGCCCGCCTGCCGATGCAGGGGACGCGGGTTCGTGCCCCGGTCCGGGAAGATCCCACATGCCGCGGAGCGGCTGGGCCCGTGAGCCATGGCCGCTGAGCCTGCGCGTCCGGAGCCTGTGCTCCGCAACGGGAGAGGCCACGACAGTGAGAGGCCCGCGTACCGCAAAAAAAAAGAAAAAAAAAAGAAATGTTGTGAATTGTGGCCTAGGGTTGGGGCAGCTTTGAGAATCATCATGACCCAGAAGCAGAAGTAGCCAAATAGAAAATGCCACATCCTCTCGGTCTCTCTGTTAACCAGTGTTTCCTAAAAGGTGAAGGAAGACAAAAGAATGGTGGTTTCACAGGGATCCGGCAGCCTGTCTCTTCCTGGCCATCAGAGCAGTCCACCCACATTTGTACCTCTCAGAGTCACAGTAGTGTTTCCCACTGTCTGACCGTTTCCCCTCCATCTCCTCTGAGAGGCACAGAAGTCTTCTGGGCAGCATACCTGATGGAGGCTTCAGGAATGTAGAGTTTGCCAGCAGACTGTCCTCAAATCAAACTCCACAGGAACTTTGCCCATGAAAACCCCTCTTACTGGCTCAGGTATATTTTCCTTGAGTTAAAAAAATACAACCCAGTTAAACTCAGCAGAGACTTGGGGAATTCAAAGCTGTGTAAGGGGGGAAAACAACTCGTCTAAAAATCCAAGTACAAACACGTGTTGTTGCTGTGGGACTGAAGTGTGTATCCCACTCAAAGAAACAGGATTAAAGAACAAAAGTTCAACCACTGATGCCTTGGCCAGTGGATTATTTGGATTATTAAAGATCCATACCTTTACCAGACAACGTTTTTATATTCTTGTTATTTGTATGTTTATCATCAGTAATCAGTTAAATTCCAAACCTGAAGTCAAGTTTTCCAGAGCCCTGCCTGCTGTTTTGTAGACCCTGTCTCACTTTCTCCCTCAGATACACTTTTTTAGTTCACCCTTGAGGATGCCTAATTGCTTGGCTAAGAACAACACTTCTGAGGTACTGTGATTAACAACCTCATTCAAACGGGCATCCTTACCTTTAGAACAAATTGACTAATAGAACAAATGCTTACTGCATGCCAGGGTGTTATGTATGTTGTGTTTTTGCTGTAACAAATTACCACACACTGAGTGACTTAAAACAACAGAAATGTGTTCTCTCACAGTTCTGAAGGCCAGAAGTCTGAAACTGAGGTGTCGGCGGGGCCGCACTCCCTCTGGAGACCCTCAGGGAGAATCTGTTCTTTACCTGTTCCAGCCTCTGGGGTCTCTAGATGTTCCTTGGCTTGTGGCCGCATCACTCCGATCTCTGCCTCGGCGGCCACATTGCCTTCTCCTCTTCTTCCTGTGTCCTCTCCTCTGTGTGTGTGTCTTGTAAGGATACGTGTGGTTGCATTTAAGGCCCACCAGGGATAATCCAGGAAAAGCTCTTCCTCACTCTTTTGCCTTATCAGGTCGCGTTCCCAGGTTCCAGGGATTACTACGTGGACATATCTTTTTGAAGGCCACCATTTAAACCTCTACAGTATGTTAACTCACCCAGCTCTTACGTCAACACTGGGAGGTAGGTACTATTATTATCCCCAGTTTACAGATGAGAAAACTGAGGCAATGAGAGTTAAGGAACTTGCCAAAAAGTTAGGTCAAAAGAAATTGACCAGCAAATGTAGTGTTTACTACTTGCCAGAAAGGTAGTCATTTAATCCTGAAAACGAAGGAGGAACTCAGGGGGTTGCACTCCAGGCAATAGGCAGAAATGCAGGCACCTGGCTGGCCCCTGGAAGCCTGCAGCTGGGGTTTGGGCTCACCACGTGGCATGGTGTTGAGAGTCTGGGCTCCAGGCCCCTCCGAGACTGGTAAAAACAACTCAACATCTCAGCCCTGTAGGAATGGGCTTATCAGTGGGAGCTAATGCCAAGATTCAAGGTTCCAGGAGACTAGAGAGTTTCTGGCAAGGTCTTTGGTGCTTTCCTAGACCCAGTGCTCCTTTTCCCTCTTCCTACCACTCATAAGCCTCGGGGAGGGTGAGCCTACAGTGGAAGCAGCTGCTTAGCAGTGGGTTCTGAGGCTTTCAGTGATATGGGACTATCTCTCTGCGAATCTGTATTTCCCTAATGTCAGGATCTTCAGTAGGCTCCCATAGAGCTCTATGAGAGCTAAACATCCCATCCCACCTGCCATCTACAGGTGGTGCTTTACAAGGATTGCCAGGTTCAGACCAAATTCATCCAACAAGCAATGATTTATTACAAGCCTGCAATGTAGGCCAAGAAACTTCCCTTGCCTGACCTTGCATGGAAGTCACAGATGCAAAGATGTACTAACGCCAGGACCAGCCTGGCCTCTGTTCAGGTGACAGGGAGGGACAACGGAAGACCCAGGGAGCTCTGGTCACTGAGAGCTGCATTCCTGGCATTAGAGAGCTGGGCTTTGCCAGATTCTTCTGCCTCCTTCATGCAGGAATGATGACACTTGTACAATAATTCTAATAAATATTCAATCTTCAGGATCAGTCACTTCACATACATACAAAAATCTATGTCCCTTATCCTAATTAGCAAACCATGTGATATTGATAACATTATTTTAAATACCAATTAACTACTAAAGTCACTTCTCACACGGGCACTGCATATGTTGTCTATAGTACATCCGTGTATCACTAGATACGTCATGATAGCTAATCACTTCTAGTGTATAGGCTATATTTGTACATACACATCACATTGTATACACTGATTTTAAAGTCACACAGATGCTATAACAACCTCCCTATGGACAACTACAGCCTCTTCTCCTGTAGCAGGTGTGTATGGATTTGTAGATACCAGCCTGTGCGTGGGAAATGCCGCTTTCTTCATTTCCTTTAAATCAGGCCATATTTGACTCAAGTCCACATCCTGCAGGGGCAAAACCAATCTCAGCAATTACTGGGTGTGACTCCCCTTCCTAGGGTATCCTTTGGATCTCAAGGTTCATTGATACCCAGGAAATACGAGAAGGGCTTCGCATTTACTATCCATCACAATCCAGTGGCTCTGGTGCCAGAGCTGAGAGCCTTACCTCTAGGACAGATGTCCTCCGACACACTGCAGCCTCCCCACAAGGGCCACCACCCCCTCACACTCGATCCACTAGGTATGATGACTATCTACTCTCAACATGAGTCATGAGGCCTTAGTTTGGCTTTTAGTTTCCTTTGGCTTCTGGAGATTTTTCTGTTTCTTTTTCCATTTTGTTATATTTCACCAAGCATGTGTGTGTGAACAAGATGGAAGCCTTGTGTACTTGTTCTGTCTTCCATCTTCCCTGGAAATCTCAATGCTTTCTTCCTGCATTTAGATGAGGATTCTCTTCACATAGTCCTATTTTTCTGGCAAGAGCAGTTCTTGTTGTGGATCAGAATCACTTGGAGAACTTTGAAAAATGTAGAAGCCAAAGCCTCACCCTGTTTCTATTAGTCTGCGTTGGACAAGACATAGGCTGGCTTGTGAGTGTGTGTGTGTGTGTGTGTGTGTGTGTGTGCGCAAATCCTCTAGATGTTTCTAATGTGTAGCTAAGGTAGAGAATTATTGTTCTAGAGGATGATAAGGCTCAGCCCCAGAATTTCAACCATCCAAATAGAAACACCTGGTGCTACCTCTAGGACTTGACTCAGCAGAGAATGGGCCAGACCGAAAAGGGCCTAGAACTTTCAAGAATGCTAGGTGGAGCACTAGATAGATTTAAAAAGCAAATCATCAGTATCCAAGGAGTTAAGTAGTGAACTACAAGTTCTCTCAGAAAATAAGTTTTCTGCCAAGCTCCATGGAAACCCATTATGGCCCAGTATTGAAAGCAATCAATCATTCAATCAATCAATCAGTCCTGATCAACTGAAAGGTTGGGGCTCCAGCTCCCCATTATGGCAGAAGAACATGGTAGTTCTCCAACCATGGATTCTGATGAAGAGCATCCTGTAGCTAGCTTGCTATAACAAGCAGAGCAACGACAAGTCTTGGACCCAGCCTGTGACCATGAAAACTGAGCTGGCCAGATACACTGGAATTCAAGTTCTGCCATATTGCTATTAAATGCTAGCACGAGATCACTACAGGGGAGGGGCCACTACCTCTTAATCATGCAACTTAAAAGTCCCACAGCCCCAGGGTCAGGATCCCTCTTCAGGAGTCTAAATTCAGTCCTACAGGATTGTCGTTTACAATCACAGAGAGTGATGGGCAACTGGGAACACAGCTACGAGCTACTGTTTCTGTCCCCAAGAGTCTTCCCCCAAATCATGACACTCCAGCAGGTGTGCTATATACAGTATCTGGCCATTTACCCTTGTTTGTGTGACAATATTATTATTTTTATTTATTAAAATTTTTGTTGGCCATTTCCTACAATTAGAATGTAAATTTTACACAGGCAGAGATTTCAGTATCTTTGGTTCACTGTCTAGGATGACTCTTGACACGTAGGTGGTGCTCAATCATTTTCAAATGAGTGAACAGAGGAATGAATGAATGAATGAATGAACAAATGTTAAGGAGCTTGAGATAAGAGGTCAGGAAACTAGGCAGGTAGTTACAGTAGACTGATGCTTAGAAATAGGTGGTGTGACCCTAGGCAAGTCATTTTAACCTTCCTAAGCCTTAGAACTATTGAAATATAAATATAAATGATAATTTATCTTATTTATAAACTATCTAATATGGGCTTTTTCTCCAGCTTCAGGTGAGCTAATCCATGTTTTGAAACCATAAAGTTAGTTATTAGTGTAAATGACTTCAAATGTTCCCACATGAAAGGAGAGTGATTTTTCTTCTTGACTTAGTTTGGGGACCCCAGACAAGCCTCCAGAAGAGGCAAGGAAGGCTACCATGAGTGAAAATAAAAATGGCTATGCTTTTATTTTCAGTTGGACAACTAAGCCATTTCCCTTTCAAATAGAATCCATATCTTCAGAAGTAAGAGATTAAGGGTCCCTCAGAGAGGACCTCCTTCCATGCTTGCTGGAAATCAGGCAATGAGGCCAAATGAAAAAGCATAAAAAGAATTGTGGCATCTTTAGGATGACAGTTATTTTTGTTCAATTCAGCTGGACCTGGGGACTTTTCTAGAGTGGACTTTAAACAGCACTTTGCAAAGTTATTCAATGCTTTCTTAGTCTGGGGACAAAACTTTCTGGAGACCATCAGTGGCCTTTCTGGATTTAGGGTAGAGGGCTGATTATAGATCAGAATGGTTCTCCTGGAGCTCCTACAGCATCACAGATTCACAGGGCTGGAGGGGCCACAGAGGGCACTCCTGTGGACACCCTTGCCAGGGGGTCCATTCCTAGTGAAAGGGAATTTATTTGAAGACCTCCTCCCCCTGCCCCCAGCCTCCCCCCACCGCCAGGCCCTTTTGCATTTTACAAAGCTTCCTTAGCAAGCGCTTCCTGGTGCTGAAACGACATCTGCCTCCCATGGGCTCAGAGCTCCTGGGAGTACACAGAATAACTCTTATTCATTATTACTTGGCATCCCTTTACGACTTCCTTGTGCTCTCCCTCCCGTGTCCATCCCCTTACAGAAAACTCTGGAACGTTTGCCAACTACCCAGGACAAAAGAAGGAACCCAGCTCTGCCTGGTAAAGCTAATGTCCAGCCCACAAGTCCCATTTTCCCTCCCTTGTCCTCCAGGCTTCAGCTCATTCTTTGCACAACAAGGAGGAATTAACTTTTAACGGGATCAGAAAGATGAAAAGTAAGGTTTGTCTCCTCCTCTCCACTGATAAAATAAGTTATCAGTGATGTCAAGACAACTAATGGTCCTCACAGCCCTTATATCTGAGGTCCATCCAAAACCTCCAGGATGCTTTCAAAAACTAGGAAAATCAGGGGGCTTGGATGTTCCAGGGGACAGAGAGCTTTGTCGTCTCTGATGAGAAAAAAAAGGTGAAAAGCATTGCTTAATTGCCTGCTCAGCCCAGGGTGGGAGGTGTTTGCTAACCTAAAGACAGGCTTAATTTTATTTGTTTTTGCTGAGGAACATCTGCTTGTACAATGATTAGGCACTGGCCCTCATTAACACAGGAAATAAAGTGTCTGAGGTTTGTGTCACTGGGAGTGTTTGAGAACACAGTAAGACAGACACTCGTGGGAGTGATTTAAGAGCATTTTTCATACTGGGCAAAGGTTCAGCCTGGGAGAAGGTCTAGTACTCAGACGGTGCAGTTGTTGAGAATTCAGTTATCTGTAGTAATCGAAGGTCCCTCTCCCCAGAACTGTGGGCCAGGACAGACAATGGAAGACACTGACCATGGGTATGTGCCATGTGAATCAATACCTAACAAGGGCCTGGTGGCAGCAGCATCTCAGAAAATGCCTGCTGAATAAATGAATAAATTTCCCAGGCACACAGTGAAAAGAATGCAGAACATTCTGTGCACCCTTTCTACGTTCCAAAGTGCATTTACATATATTATGGCATTTTGTTTCCTAACATTCCTATGAGGATTGGAGCACGGGCTTTTTCCTCATTTTACAGAGAAAGGTCTGGTCATGGCCCCAGAAGTTGAAGATAGAGTCAGAACTAGAAAGTGAGTTTCCTAATTCTGGATAGAATTTTAGAACACTTAATCATACAGCCAGTGAGTTTAAGGAAAACTCCCCAGATTCTTAGTTCTTATTTATAA
Source organism: Physeter macrocephalus (assembly GCF_002837175.3). NCBI lineage: Eukaryota > Metazoa > Chordata > Mammalia > Artiodactyla > Physeteridae > Physeter > Physeter macrocephalus. The sequence continues at coordinate 76,900,490 of NC_041222.1, forward strand.
GATCAGGATATAGTGTCAATATATCCTGAACCCCCTGCCTCCTTCCATCCTCTTCCTTTGGTTAAAAAAAAAGTGATACTATTAAGAGTGGATTTTTGAACACATTATGTATTGTATGAAAAGTGTAACAAAACGGAAAATAATAAAATTTAAAAGTAAGTTACTTCACTTGCAAATCTACTCTTCAGGACTTCCAACAACAAGTAATTTGAATAGATATTGGAAAAAATAAAAGATGCAGAAATCAATCAGATAATTAATAGGAAAGAATTGAAAACCGCCACAAAGAAATGATATGACATTGTCCCCTGGCTCTGGGGAGAAGGTGGGACTAGATGTAGACTCCAATAAAGGTGGAGATTTGGAGTGTACTTTGGCGATGGACTAGCTCAACCCTGTCGGGTTATAGATAAGGAAACTGAGGCACAGAAGGGTCACAAACGGTCATGTAGCTGTTAGGAGCAGTGCTAAGTCTCATCATTGGGTTTCCTAACCTCCAGAGACCCTCAGCTGTGGGCATAATGTTCTATTTCTTCGGCTCCCTGTAGGTGAAGCAGGCATTTTCATCACAGTGGCCCGTGTGCATGTATGCATGGGTGTGTGTCCACAGCATGCCTATTTCTTACTCCCCCCCTACCCCCCGCCCCACAAATGAGGTTCAACAACTATAATCAAGAACTATAAAGGTTGTTCATTTATATTTTAAGTATCTACAAAATAAAATATTTCTCCTAGCCTTGCTGTGTCAATAGTAAGAATGAAAAGCAAACCACATTACTCTCCAGATTTTAGTTATCTCTACCAATTTCCAGATTCCGCTTAGGAGATGAGTCCTAAATAAGAAAGCTGATGATAGGAAAGAATCTGGGAAACCTGTAAACAGCTCCCCATTTCTATCCCCAGCGTGGGTCCTCCCCTCCCCCCACTCCGCTTCAGTCCTGCCTTTGGGAACCCGCTGCCCTCTGAGAACACAGTCCGCCCTTCGCCATCCTGCCGACTGGCTCCGCATCCTTCTCACGTCTTTTTAAAGAGATATTTTGGGAAGCAGCACACGCACATCCAGAGACCAATTACTCAATCTCCCAGCAAGTATGGAGATGATGGAAGTATAGCCCTTCGGTTTCCTAGCAACAGTGTTTGGGGGGAGGCTGGAAAGCGATCTGGTTGCCCAGCACCACCCTGCGTAGAAGGCATTTGCGCATTTGGCTTTTGTTGTCTTTGAAGGCCATTTCTAAAACGGGTTCTGTATTCTTGGGGGGATTTTAGGCACTTAAGTTATTCTTTTAGGTCTCTGCTGATATCCACAGGTCCTATAATTAACATCTCAAGCCGTAGCAGGCTGGAAGTTTTCTGTCACCCCTACAAATACAAAACCCTAGCTTGGTCTTCTTCCTATGGTTTATTAGGAACTTCTCCAGTCCCCTACTTCCTCCCTGCCCTCTCTCACCTTTACACATATTCACCCCAGATGTGGATAATCAGCACTCCTTTCTCTTTTTCTTTCCCCCAAATTGTGAACTCTGCCCTGTAGGAAAAGTCAAAAGATTACCATCACTGAACATCTTAGTTAGTTTGCTTTTTAATCTAAAAGGATTTCCACACTTGTTGTCCCAATGCCTCCAGGATCCCCAACTCTGCTCCACCCTCCCCCATAGCAAAGGAAACATTTGACAAACTGGAGGAAGAATTGATTAAATGAGGGATGAAGGTGGGAGCTAGCATGATAGCTGATTCCCCTAACTGGAAATACCCAGGATCCCAAGAGAGAAGATTGTGGAGTGGAAAAATAGTTGTTCCTGTTGTTTATGGGAGAGGGATGTTTGGGGGAAGAGAAATAGAGGTAGGATTGAGATCAGTGTGGCATTTCCATTATCAATAAAAGAAAACTCAAAGGGGGAGAGAGTTGAGGAGAGCTGGGTCTGCTCTAAATCCAGGTGCACATCTGTTAGTCCTGGCCCAAGGGCCTCTCAGTCATGGAAACCCTCGAGAGGATCCAGCCTTCTGGTTAAAGCTTGGGGATAAGGGAGGGCCAATGGGAGCGCCAAGGACTGAGATGCTTTGGGGGCCAGGGGTCACCAAGAATCAGGAGGCGGGACACCGAGGGCTTTGTTGCAGGAGCGCTGAGTGAAAGAACAGGATGGGGCCCTAAGCCTACTCTTCAGTGCTAAGTGTACAACCACCTCTCAAATGTTGGAGTAGGAAATGATGGCTAACGTGAGAAGCTGGGATTCCCAGATAATCTTACAAATTTTATGTCAGCCAAGTAAGAGGCTGTTTCTCTAATAAACAGGGAAACCCTTCCATTTTCCTTCCTTTGCCCGTCTGTGACCTGATTCGCTCTCCCTGGGGTCAGGAAATTTGCACAGATGGTACCCTTTCCATTAGCCCTCCCTCTGGGACCCATGGCTTCCCAGAGAGAGACTTGTCAGGCATCTACTTTCAGTCCTTCTGAGCAGGCTCCTGAAAGATGGTGATCATCTTGCTTCTAGATTGAACTCAAGCCTGAATAATTTAGCTCATGAAACAATGAGCAGTGACTAAAACTAGTGGAAAAGGAGAAGAAAGACAATTCTCACACTGGCTTTGAACCCCAGGATGAGTTCTATGGAGTGACCCATAGCCAACCCTAGGCACATGAGCTCCTTTCTACTCCTGGGCCCGACTCAGGAGCTAAACAGAGCCTGAGCTGATAGGCTGAGGGGTTCTAAGAAAAGGAAGGAGTATGGGGGAGAGATGGGGAAGGAAGATCTGGACCTGGTCACTGCTTGTATTTTTCAGTGGCTCTCTGGAGTGAGAAATTGCGTGAAAGTGACAAGACTGCTATTTCTATGCAAAATCCAAAGGAAAATCCTCCAGGGAAAGGAGTTTTGTTCATGTGGACTTCCTTCGGGTGTCCTTAGTCCCTACAGACCTGGGCTGTAGAAAGTCAGCATGGTTTAGGTGCCCACTCCCTGCAGGAACACTGAAATCTTCTGGTTCTACAGAGAAGGGAGAATCAGGCAGATTCCTCCCCATCTCCCCCTGCACCAGATTCAGGAGGAACCTGACATTAGAGCTCCCGAGTCTTCCAAGGGCATCCAAGTGCATAGGTGGGAACAAAATCCTAGTTTGGGGAAGCCCCTGAGCTAGTTAAGGGCAGAGCCAGGCCCACATCTCAGGGCTGTGGAGTCAAGGCCAATCCTCTAAAGCCACCCTGGCTCTCTGAAGGCTGAACACCAGCTTGTACTTTCTGCCTAAAGCTGTGAGCCTGACCCAAAGGCAGAGCCACAGATAGTGATGGGGGGCTACGAGACTGTGAAAATAGTCTTTCTTCCACCCTTTCACTCAGGACCAGTGGGATGTCCAGTAAATCCCATGATCTGCCTCTCAGAACTTCCCAACTTTATGGATAAAAACACCCAGGAGCAAAACACAATCCTCCAAATTGTTATTTTTGAGCCTGCTGAGGTTGATTCTTTATTTCACCACTTATCTGAAGTTCTGCATGTTCAAGTTCGGCTCTGACATAGGCCTTTGTCAGGAGCCCAGTTACCATGGTAGTGCCTCCAAAATAGAACAAGTCCAACACACATCAATAGACGGCACAATAAATAGAATAAGTACTACTTACAATACATGATTCTGTTTCTACTGGGTAGTAATTTGTGCAGAGAGTTGAAAATAACTACACCTCCCCGCTTCATTTAATTAAAGGAAAACAATTCCACAGATCGGAAATGCACAGTGTTTATATCAGAATGGAACTTGAGTGGCTGTGTGATTAAGAGGCCAGGATTGTGGTTGAATTTGCAGGGGAAAACAATGCATTAAAGGCAGGGCCATTCAGTGAGTCACTCTGAAGCACTCTCTCCTAAAACTCAACTTATAGTGTGATTTGATTTGAGGCACTACGTATGAACTAAGAATGACACATAAGAAACATAGAACATTTTTCTTCCCCCAGTAGTAGGGGGAGCATTCCTTTCTGTTTTCCCATGGCCATATGTTTTTCTCCTATTGTCCCCTGATACTCTCAAGTATCATGCTTTGGATCAAAAGTTATGTAAGTACCTTATTATAGGTAACCACAGGGTTTAGAAGGCTGGTGGGAGACCCCTTTGGAAAAATGTCTAAAGCTCAGTCTGAGAAAGAAGATACACTTCTTTATGGTTGATAAGTCAATGAATACCGCATAGTTTGGGCTGTTTCTAGGTAAATACGTGTTTCAGGGTTTCCAGTCTCTCGTGCTCTCTCTGGGTGGCTCTCCACCTTAGAGTAAGCAGCTTGACCTAGAGAAGAATGTGCCACCTTTAGAACCAGACAGGCTTGGGTTCCACAACCAACTTTGCCTCTTATCTAGTGAAAGTCCCTTAACCTTGGCTTTATCGATGTTTAAAATGGGGACAACACTCTCTACTTTAATTGGGTTGCTGTGAAATTGAATGTTGTGTAGGTACAAGGGTCTAGCAAAATGTCTGGTCTATGGGAGGAAATGATCGTTAGTGTCCTTTTCTTTTTTCTTACAGTAGGTGTAGCTACCATGGTAGACTTCCCAGACATGGCCTTTGGAGTGGCTCTTGACCTAAAAGTGATAGAACCCTGGGCAAGTTCATTAACCTCTGAGGCTCCCTGCCCAAACTCTTAAAGGTAGCCACCATTCAAAACATCTCACAGGGTGTTGTGAAGAATAGTGGAGATGACAAATGTAAGTCACCCAGCATAGATCTTGACGCTGAGAGGACACTTGTCACAGGTTAGGTTCCTTGGGATGCAGGTGCCTGGCTGGAGATCAGCATGTAAGATGTTTATTAAAGAGTGCCCTTGGGATGAATACTTGTGGACAAGAAGAAAAGGAAGCATTGAGAATGTGAAAGAGGTCCAATGTAGTTGACTTGACAACTTGACACCAAGCGGCCATTTTGCCTTGTTGAGAGATGGTGCCAATATCAAGATTCATCACTGGCCCCCGTAACGGGCAGGTTGGACATTCTGCAATAGACATAGCTAGATCAGCCTTGGTATGTTGGAGTACATGCTGATGACCCATGCGGGGCCTTCATCCCTGGCCCCTGCATCCATTTCATCCATGCGCCTTTGTACCTTTACTGTGATGGCTGATGGCAGAGGCTGGCTGAAGTTAGTGGACCAAAGCATTTTGTCTATTTGGTAGTTTAGTGCCTCTTTCAGGGGTGCAACTCCCTGAAGGACTTAACATGTTGTGCGCTTATCAAGTTTCAGTCTCTCAGCTTCAAATCTATTCTTTTTAAAATAAACTGTTGGGGGCTTCCCTGGTGGCGCAGTGGTTGCGCGTCCGCCTGCCGATGCAGGGGAGCCGGGTTCGCGACCCGGTCTGGGAGGATCCCACGTGCCGCGGAGCGGCTGGGCCCGTGAGCCATGGCCGCTGGGCCTGCGCGTCCGGAGCCTGTGCTCCGCAACGGGAGAG
>NC_041222.1:76906124-76924994 GCF_002837175.3 Physeter macrocephalus
GCGGAGTGGCTGGGCCCGTGAGCCATGGCCGCTGGGCCTGCGCGTCCGGAGCCTGTGCTCCGCAACGGGAGAGGCCACAGCAGAGGGAGGCCCGCATACCACACACACAAAAAAAATAAATAAATAAAATAAACTGTTATTTTAGAGCAGTTTTAGTTTTACAGAATAATTGTGAAGATAATACAGAGAATTCCTATATATCCCTCACCCAGTTCTCCCTGTTACTAACATCCTACATTTGTATAGTACATTTGTCACAATTAAGGAAACAATATTGATACATTATTATTAACTAAAGTCCATTCTTCATTCAGATTTCCCCAGTTTTTCCCTAATGTTCTTTTCTGTCCCAGGATCCCATCTAGGAATCCGTATTACATTTAGTAGTCAAATCTCCTCAGGCTTCTCTTGGTTAGGACAGTTTCTTGGATGCTCTTTGTGTTTGTTGATTTTGACAGTTTTGAGGTCAGTTATCATATAGAATATTCCTCAGTTGGGATTTGTCTGAGGTTTTTATCATGGAGTAATGTGCTTTGGGCAAGAAGGTCACAGAACATGGGTCATTCTGATCACATCATTTGAGAGTACCTGCTATTAGTAGGACCTGTCAGTGTTAATGCTAACTCGGGTCATCTGGCTTGTGATGATGTTTGTCAGTGTCTCCATTGTAAAGTTACCCTTTTTTTTTTCTTTTTCCATGTTGTACCACTTTGAGGGTGGAGGAGAAGCTACATTAATTATTCAGAATTCTTTGGCATGGAAGATTTGTCTATTTTCTCCCACTTATTAATTTATTTAATCATTTATTTATATCACTATGGACTCATAGAAATGTATTTTATACTTTGAGCAATAATTCAATACTCCATTATTTATTTTATTGCTCAAATCATTTCAGCTCTGGCCATTTGGAACTCTTTTAGTTGGCATCTGGATTCCTTTGCTTTACTGTGGGATTCCCCATTACTGTGTGTTTTTCTGTTTTGTTTTTGTTTTTTAGTATTTTCTCATTTTTTGGCACCATGGATACTCCAGGCTCATTTTGTATATTTCCTGCCTCAGTCCTAGTATAAGCCATTTCTTCAATTAGCCCTGGTTCCTTTTATTGGAGAACAGTATTAGAAACCAAGATCTGGGTTCTAGGTATACTTGTTGCATACTACCAGTGTATACATTTGTATGTATAAATATTTCTATATGTAACCAGGTAAATCTATATTGAGCCAAACATGGGTTGATACTGATGTCTCCATCTCTAATCTATTACCACATGGAACATTCTAGCCTCATTCCCTTGCTTATTTATAACCTCCCACTCCAGCCAGGTGAAAACCTGGCTCCCACTGTCTACTTAAATGCTCAACCCAAGTATACATGCATAATGGTTTCAGAATTGTTAACCCAAACCCTCATGAAACCAAACTATCAACTAGAACTCAATGCTTCCGTGCAGTTCTTTTTGCCTTTAGCCTTCCAAACTCCACTCTTTTCCAAAGTGACTTAGGTCAATTCTTTTTTCCTCTAAATCCATTCTCTATCTTGCATTGTGATGCTGGAGCTGGACCCTATTTTCTCATTGCCACCTGGCATGGTATTAAGCTTTGTTAATAGAGAGCACCAGAGGGACCCTGGTGGGACGTGGAAAAGAGAAGGCACTTCTTTTCTTGGTTCTGTGTGTTCTTCCCTGCTTGCTCCTATGACAGTTTTGCAGCCAGCAGCATGGAAGACATCCAGTGACACTCACTTTTTGAGCAAGTTCTGCCAGCAGGACATGGTCATGTAACTAGTGTAGTCGCACAGGACTCCACTTTCCTAAGGGGCTGCATGCTTGGTTTAATGCTCTGTGGATACCATCTTGAAATTCGTAATGATTTTATCTTTGAACTTATGCCTTGTTGGTGAAGTCCAATGGAACAACAGGGCATGGGTGTGCGCAGGGGAGATAACCAGGGAACAGCGCACACACACCTGGGCTCAGATCCACAGGCACAGTGGGCAGTGTTCAGCATGCATGCCAAGCAGTTGGCCTGGCTACCTGGTGCACACAAGCATACTTGGGGCAGGTCAGGGCCCTGAAGACCCCAGAGGTATTCTGGGCTGGGAGGGTAGCAGCAGCAATAGAAGCAGCAGTGGTGGCAGCCACTGCCCTGGAAGAAAGGGGAGAAACCTCATGAGTTTAATGCTGGGACCTGTGGTGAGAGGCCAACCTTCCCATCCATCCCTGGAGCCTGTCCCTGTGACATCTGCCCCAATATTATCTCTTCAGCCTGAGGACCAAGGTAGGAACTACCGGTGCTCAGCCAGCAAACACTTCAGTGAATTATTACAAAAGGAAAGTGTGGTACTGTGAATTATGATAAGAAATACATATTTGGTCTTCATTCCCATTTGTGGCACAGAACTCCTAAAACCCTTGGAATTTCCTAGGTGCTGAGAGCTACAAAGGTGTCTTTTTTTATGTTAATGAGGTGGCTTTTGGAAAGCAGCTAGTTGCCAGGAGAACCAATCCTATGATTAGAAACTTGAAACTGTCAGTCTCTCCTGACCTCCCTGGAGGAGAGAGGGGCTAGAAGTTGAATCAATCGTCAATGGCCAGTGGTTTAATTAATCATGCCTATGTAATGAAGTCTCCATAAAGCCCCAAAAGGATGGGGTTTGGAGAGCTTCTTGGTTGGTGAACACCTGGAGATTTGGGGAGAGTGGCTTACCTGGAGAGGGCATGGAAGCTCAGTGCCCTTTCCCTGTGCCTAGACCTATGCATCTCTTCCATCTGACTGTTCCTGAGTTATATCCTTTTATAATAAACCAGTGATCCAGTAAATAAAAGGTTTCTCTGAGTTAGATGAGCTGCTCTAGCAAATTAGCCAAAACCAAGGAGGGGGTCATTGGTACCTCTGATCTATAGCCAGTGGGTCAGAAGCACAGGTGATGACCTGGACTTGGCATCTGAAGTGTGTGTGTGTGTGTGTGTGTGTGTGTGTCAAGAGGAGGGGGAGCAGTCTTGTAGGACTGAACCCTTAACCTGTGGAATCTGACACTATTTTTGGAAAAATAGTGTCAGAATTGAGTTGAATTGTGGGACACCCAGCTGGTGTCTGAGAATTGCTTGGATATGTGGGGGAACTGCCCTCTACTTCCGTACACACATATCGATATTGGAACCAGAACCCTTTAGAAAGCATAAACTAGGACATAATGCATATCAGGGAATTGCTAGAATTCTTCAGAGAGTTTAGAATCTCTGGTTTTGATATCTGTTGCAAGATTAGAAAGCAAAGATCCATACATCTAGAAATAGAAATCAAATTTCAAATTGTTGCTTCCAATGGAAAAGAGCTGTAGTTTCAAATGAACTTTCCAATGAACCAGTTGCTAACAAGAAAGGCAATCTGAAAAACAATGTTTTCTTGTCATTGAAGATCCAGCGATAGATGACATAACAGACATTTTGAATTGTATACATATCACAAAGCCACTTTTAGTTTCTTGCCCAAGCTCCACGAAATTTCAGAGGAAGCATTAAAATGCCATTGTATAAATTTATGTTTAAAACTGAACTCAGACTTAAACAAAAGTGATTTGTATAAAGAGTTAAATCTTTTTAGAAAAGGATTTAGAATCATGCTCTAGAAGTACTGAAATCTTATTTTGAAATAATTTATCAGAAATTTGTCCCAATGTTATCACAGACTGTAATATACTCTTACCAACTCCAGTAATGGTTGCATCAGCAGAAAGATCCTTCTAAAAATTAAAAATTATTTTTGATCTTACACTTTCCAAGAGCAACTGACACTGCTTTCAATTATATCATTGAAAATGAGGTTGCTAAGTTTTGATGAATTTGTAGAAAAGTGAGCCAGAAAAATCACATGATCAATCAAGATATCACAGTAATAAAGTATTATTATTTATTGTGTTACATGAAACTATGACACCCAAAGTATTAATAAACTCCACGTAGCCTTTCTTCTCAGCACTTTTCCTCTAATACCATAGGGTATCTCAGGCCCTATGGCCCAAAGAGCTGTGCTGTTCGCACTGCACTGTGGACCTTCCACAGAGCCCTTTCCTATTTTGGGTACTTTAAGCTGGCAACCTTTTAGATCACCCAATGTGGGAGAAAGATGCTGGGGTGCTCCTATATTCTTATCTTGTAACGTGGGCAGAACCTGTGATGTGCTTTAACCAATAGATTATGGCAAATGTAATGGTATGTCACTTCTTATCATCCATCCTTGATATGGTAATGGTACAAATTGATTAGTACCCTTGTTAGCCACCCAACTATTTTGCCCCATGAGCATGCTGTGTTCCAGAGAAAGAGGTGCAACTTTGGGCACTTGGGCTCTCTCCAGGTGAAGGAGACCTGAAAGTACTATCGAAGGCTATCTGCTGAAAGCACACCCAGAAGCTGGGGCAAAAATTCTTTCATTAAAGGGGCACTTGGGCAATATATCACAGAATCTATCCATCAGAGTAATTAATTAATTAATTTTCTTTCTTTTTCCTTTATATGTAGAAATCAGATACAGTATGAAAAAATACGTGCAACACTTACTTGACATCCCGGAAAATTCTGGGCATCTGGGGAAAACAGCCTATTATCCCGCAAAACTGCAGAACTAGGGTCAGCCTTGTGTAGAGGTAAATTAGGTAGTCTCTTCTATGTTTTGAATGGCCCAGAGAAGCTTTGTGCCTTAAAATGTCTAGCCCAACTACAGTCCTAATTTCTTCCCACACTCTAAGAAAGGAGAAATTTGGGCAGCTATAAAACTTAATATGTGTAGTAATCAAACATAAAAAGTTCCCTCCCAAATTCCATATGCTAAGGGCCATTCAGGAAAGGAAGCGTAAGACCAAAATTAACAGCTCGATTAGGATTCTTAAAATCTGTTTTAAAAGCATCCTCCAAGACAATCCAAAGGGATAAGACAATTAAGGTGGCCCCCCAACAGCAGGTGGGGAGTGGGAATTTGTTCCCTGAACCTGTTGCAGCCAGATGATGGTATACAGAACGTAGACTCTGAGGTGTCCCTCCTGCATGCATATTTATATCCAAAGTTACCGTGGCACCAGCTGATGACAGGTCATTTCTTACCTGATAGCCTACAAATAAGGTGTCCTTTGAAGATATGGACACTGCATGTACATCTTCAGAGGAAATGGGGAGACATTGGGAAGGAGTGATTTTACTCTAGCTCACTTCTACTGCAAAAATTTGCCCCAGTTCCCATGAACTCTTGTGTTGGTTTTGTGTGTCTGCTCTAATTTGAGGAAGATATTTGGTTTTAATTAACCAGTTAGGTCTCCATAATGGGGAGTTGAGAGGGAGGGATAGAGATTTAGGAGCCTGGCAGTATTTTGAATTCCAGGCTATCTGTCTAAAATGCTATGATTCAGGGAAGATACTCAGCCTCTGATTTTAGAGAGAGAGGGAACTCCCCAGGAATTTGATTCCCTCTTTACCCCTTCCCCCAGAGTGGGGAGGTATGAAAACCACCTGTCAACCTGAGGAGTCAAACTAAGAGCCAGGACTGCAGGAGAGATGGGTAAACACAAGCAGACCGAGGCAAGCATGAGGTATGAGGAAGCTATATTCCCTTTTCCCACTTCCTCTTTTTATAAATTTTAACCTTTTAATGCTTAAACTTTTCCCAGGATTCTTATTCCTGTGGCTAGCTCTTTTCTTATTATTACAGTTTACTCATAGATATGATAAATGAATATAGTAAATGACTACTGAAGGTCGGCCAGATGGCTTGATGACTTCATTTACTCTCTCTTTGGGAAAACAATTGAAAGAAATCCCAGCTACTCATTCTCCTGCAGGCAGAGGTGTGCAGTGATTGCTTCTGAAAATGAAAAGATAAATATTCTTATTGTGTGCCTGGAATCTCTGGGGATCCTGGAGACACTCTCTGCTCCACCATTTTATTCGAGAACATAAGGAATTAATTGTACACCTTGTTGAGAGAAAAAGGTACACTGTATATTCCAGATATCAAGATATCTCTTTTAGGATTAGAATATGTAGTTGACACAGAGAAAATACTTTCAAGATGTTGTGGGGGGAAGAAAAAACCCTTAACACTGCAGCTCTTTAGAACTCGATATTATTCAGCACCTGCATAGTTTCATATCTCTATGGGGTATGAGTGTCTATTGTTTCTCAGAGACCATAACCCAGACATCCATACTCAAACATGAGTTCTGCCAAAAGATACAGAAAGAAAGCAGGGGAGAAGACATAAGAACTCTTCCCAAGAGTTTATAAATATTTTCAGATATGAGAACTTGAGAGACCAGTTTCCTTCTCAGGGATTTCCAGGCATCTGAGTCTGAAAGGTAAGCACTCTGCTTTGCAGTTCATTCACCCTGGATCCCAGCATGAGCCAAGCACACAGACGGGCTTTCTCTGCCTGGGCAGAGGCGTTCAGACAACAAGCAGGGATGGAGCAAATAGGCGAATGGAAGGGACATTTGCAGTCACATCAGGGTTCTGGTCCATCTCCATCTCTTAGCTATGTGCTTTTTCTGTGCCTCAGTTTCTTCATTTGGAAAATGGAGTTGGCAATGTTTACTTCAAATGGCTATGGCAACAATTAAATGAGAAAAATAGGACATAAACTCCCTGCACAAAAGAGATATTTAATAAATGCATGCGTGGTTAGCTCCACGAGAATGAGACTCTCTTGATCCCCAGCACTTCTCAGGTATGTAGTAGATGCTCAAGAATATTTGTGGAATAAATGAATCATGCTAATTCTTTTCCATTTCCCATCACTGTCACCTATAAGCTAGACAAAATGCTTCACCTCCTATGAAGGGAAGATCACACTGCCTTATCAGGAGAAACCCTAGCAGGGCCTCACTTTCTAGATTCACATACTCTAATATCCTGCTGGTGGGGATGTAAATTGACACAACTACTTTAGAGAACAATTTGGAAAAGTAGTTTACTGAAGTTGAACATGCACACCCCTTGAGACCAGCAATCCCACACCTAGGTATATACCCTAAGAAGTGTATACAAGGCTACATATACCAAAATATGGATGTTTGTAATAGCAAACAATGGAAAACAACCTAAATGCTGAGCAGCTAGAGAATCAATACAAATATTCTGTATATTCTTTTTTTTTTTTTTTTTTTTTGTGGTATGCGGGCCTCCGTCTGCTGCGGCCTCTCCCGTTGCGGAGCACAGGCTCCGGACGCGCAGGCCCAGCGGCCATGGCCCACGGGCCCAGCCGCTCCGCGGCATGTGGGATCCTCCCAGACCGGGGCGCGAACCCGGTTCCCCTGCATCGGCAGGCGGACGCGCAACCACTGCGCCACCAGGGAAGCCCTTCTGTATATTCTTAAGATGATATTTTACAACTAAGAAAATTAATACACATAGACTAGACTACATCGAGGTTAAAAGATGCATAATAGTACCATAGATTGCTTAGGAGCATAAACGTATATAAAGTATAAAGAAATGCAAGGAATAGTAAACACTATATTCAGAATAGCATTCCCGCTGAGGTGGGGGAAGGGGGATGAAATCAGAGAAGACAGTCTAAGGGAATTTGACACAGAGGAGTATTGGTGATTTTTGGTGTTTCAGAAAGGAGGTGGGCACAAAGGTATTAGATGTGTGTTCTATTCATATATCTTAAAAAATAAAAATGCATGTCTAACAGGATCTTATCATGTAAAAGCGGAAGGAATCCTACAGCACTAGCCCCATCTCTCCATTCTAAAGATAAGAAATTTTAGGCCCTGAGAAGTGAAGTGATTTGCCTGAGCGTGAGCCGGCGAACAGTGGTGGCAGGGATGGGATGACAATCTAGATTTCCAGGTCCTGGGACAAAGGTTTTAAGCTGCTCTTTTTAATTTTTATTTATTTATTTAATTGAAGTATAGTTGATTTACAATGTTGTGGTAATTTCAGGATAATTTACCAGTGACTCAAAGGGAGAAACAAGATAAATTCAAAAAGATCACAATGGCTTGAAAAAGTTGTACCAAAGTCAGCAAGATGATTTGTAACAAGGATAAACTTTTGTTTTTTTTAATATTTATTTTATACTGGACTATAGTTGATTTACAATGTTGTGGTAATTTCAGGTGTACAGCAAAGTGATTCAGTTATACAAATATGTACATATATTTTTTTCAGATTCTTTTCCCTTATAGGTTATTACAAAATATTGGCTATAGTTCCCTGTGCTGTACACAGGGTTATCCTTGTTGGTTATCTACTTTATATATAGTAGTTACACTGCTCTTTCTGATTACATTGGATCCTGTTCCCTTTTCCTTCCTGTAGGCAGGAAACTGAACATATGTGTGAGCAGGGCTGTCATCAGAAGCTTCAGATGCACCACAGGTGAGTCACACGAAGAAGGTGCAGAGAAAGAACTCTTGAGTCCAGGCAGACAGGATGTTCTCCAAGAGCTGTATAAGCAGTTTCTCAGAGGCTTTTGTTTCCTGCCTTAGAAAAATCACGGGGCATTCACAGGAAAGGTGGTCTGAGCTTGCTCACCTTTTCACTCTTGTCTTCAGAAAACTAGGACCAAAGGTGGCCAATCTGGGTTTCACTACAGAGACATCCAGACTCCTAGGGAATTTTAAAGATTTACATCCTTGGAACTCTCCAGGTAGGAGACCATAGTTAAAGATTTAGGGTTCCATGGAGATAGCAGCATTGTGGCAACAAGTTTATGAATGGACAAATGAAGCCTCCGTGGGTATTACTTCACGTACAAAAAACAAGACAAAATGGCCCCCAAAAGGAACCTCGTATCAATGCCATGCTACTTATCTTGCATCAATACCCATGTATACTGTACAATGAATTTCCACTCTTTTTACATTCTCCCTCCCATTAAGATTCAAAGCAGATCCAGAAAGTTCAGTCTGCTTCTTTACTGATGAATTCATCAGTATCAGTGATGAATTTAGGGGTTCATTTAGGGGTATCAGTGTCTGTTCCTCCTTTCTATGTTCTAATGCCTTTCTAGTTTTTAAACCCAAAGTTTTTAATGTACATCTTTTTGTTCCATGTTGTACCCTAGAGACACAGAGTAACTTGGTTCCCTGATGGAAAAATTAGGGGTTTCCCTATTGAACCAATCTTCTCCTGTAACTTGAGGACTTTCTCAACTCACTCCCCTAATCCATGAGTGATGTACCTGTTTCTCTGTCATGGCTATGACCTGTCACTGTACCACAGAACAAGGCACCATCTCCCGCCTGGCTTCACACTCCTATGCCCTCCCCTAATCAGTGAGCATTCAGCCCAAGGCCAAGACTCAGCTGACCTCACCTTGCCTATCTCTCTTCAGACTCTTGTTAAAAAATCCCTATATTTTGAGGACTTGGTCTCTCTCTTCATCTCTTTTCAATTTCTTCCTCTTAAGATATTCCCAAGTAGATTGATGCCCATATTGAAGTTTCCTCAGAAAACTTCTCTGGAAGAGATTCATTTCTACTGGAATTTTCCTCAAGAAAATTTCTTGGGTAGAGTGCAGTTATTAGGTCTACTTGTCAACCCACAAACATTCCTCCAAGCTGTAAAACATCACCATGCCTTTGCCTCCAAGACCCACAAGGCCTGGATCTGATGAAGCTGTAGGTGGGGAGTGCTGGAGGTTGTTTTTCAACCTTAGGTTAAATTCACATCTCCCTATTCCCCCTACCCCTTTTTTAGGCCAGAGACCCATGCCAATTGTACCATGTTTCTATGCCAGGGTAAGTTTATGTATCTTGCTTCCCTTTACTGTTTTGTATAGATTCTTTAGGAGAAGAGCATGTATGGTGTAAGGGAAAATGAGGCAGAATCTCTGAGCAGCTCGAGTGAGGCCCACTGGGCTCCACAGGCAGGAAACCAGGATGGGGAAGGTAGGACCTCTTGTGCCATGTGCAGTACTTATGGTCCAGCAACACCCACGCCTCTCCAAGAAGGGAAAGCAAGCTGAGTGAAAAGCAGTCTTGTCTTTTGGACATTGCCATATGCACAAAACTGACCCCCAGTGGCAGAGCAAGGCTAGACTCCCTGGTAGCATGGCTGAGGTGGTGGACCAGAGAGCCATTTGGATGGTGTTTCATGTCCACAAAGAGCCTTAACTGAGGTTATACAAAGAGTCCCAAAGAAGCATAAAAAGGAATGAAAGGAGATGCTTGTCATACAACTCTGATCTTAGGTCCTATTTTCAGACTTTATTTCTTTTGTGTGTGTGTGTGATAAATTAATACTTATTGTAAATGCTTAAAAGTTTTGTGAAGAGCATAATTACATCATCATCTCACTAAAACTATTTCTTTAGTAGAACATGTAAAATAGACTTGTTTTCACAAACTTGCTTATTATCTATTCACTTTAGCATACACCTCAAAAATACATAGTTTACATGTTTTAAATATACTTAAATTTTATTGAAATACATCTCTATTTTAAACATATGTCTTGACAAATGGTGCTCTGGTTTCTTTCTAGCTGTAATGGTCACTGAATGTGCAGAAGCAGAGGTAAAGGTAAGTTGATATCTTTGAATTTTTCCCTTTAACTCTGAATTTTCCTTCAGAAGGGTTGAAACATAAGACCACAAAAATGAGACAGTGGAATGATTCTTTGGTCTTCTGAGCATAATCACATTTACTTCACTTGTTTTTCACCAAAAAAGAAGCCACCACATGAACCCCATAATTTGGCCTGGGCCTTGCTGACAGAAGATGTAGAGCCTGAGGGAAATGGCCCTTCACAAATAAGAAAAAGACTAAGGACCAAACAGTGACATTGGAGAAAAAAGAGAGAGAGAGAACAAAAATCAAGATAGAAGAGACACCAGATTTCTTTCACAAGTATTTGGGGCTTTGAACCTCATGTTTGGGGCAGATCTGGTGGCAAATTCTTTTCTTGTTAGTGCAAGCTGGTAACTGGAAATTCTACTCAGAAGAAACCACAGCATACATTCTCGGACAACACACTAACCAGAGTTCCTTTACCTCACCAAGAGGCGTACAGACCTGCAGGCTAATGGGTGAAGTCCAAGAAAACAGGCCTGTTGAAGATTCCTTGATAACACTGGGAGCAGTGGGTTGTGACAGAGACAAAACAATCTCCACCCAAACCCTGCATCGTGTGGGCCCCCCTGGTAGCACACTTCCTTTCACCTCCTCAGTGAAGCCTTCCTGACACTCTGCTTGCCCTTGTGAAGGGCGACTGGCTCTTTGTGCAATTTTTTTTTCAGAGGGAAACCCAAGACTGAATCAGACTAATTATGAGACAAACAGTATTTTTCTAGCTTAGTGACCACCTCAAATTCCTGACAGATACTTCTGGAAAGTTCCTAGGCAGGGCCTCACATGGACCAGTGGACCAGTTCTCCATGGACCAGTTCTTCTAGCTTCAGGTTAGCATTCCCAGGCTTCCTGTCCCTGGTATGCACCAGAGGCTGTGATGCCCACATGCTGATGCCCACACCAAGGGTACCCATGCCCAAGTCACTCATTTCTGACCTGATTTCCTACAGGGTCTGTTCTTGTCGGTCTTTGCTGTCATAAGCAATCCCAAACCTGTGTGTTTACGGTTTTGAAGTCACTGTCCCTATTTCCTTTCATTACTGAAGCTTCTGGTGCTGGTGTTGCTGGGGACTTGAAATATTAATATCTTACTGAGATTCTGATAAAATGGCTCACTTGTCATCGCCTACTCCTCCAGCTGGGCTGCAGAGCACACGGAGTGACAGAAATGTGTTGTAATCACTCCAGCTCTCTAACCCATGTTCCAAAGTTGTGTGCCTCAAAAGTCTTCCCAGAAGACTCCTTGGGGACTCTTGCAAGTTGACCCCAGAACATCCCTATCATTGCCATTCACACTGGAGGGTGGGTCTCAGTGCCCACTGCGCATGAAGATCACCCTAAGTCCATTAGTCTGGGGTGGGGCCCAGGACTTTGAGTTTTTCAGTTCCCCAGTGATCTTCATGCACCCAAGGGTTCTCAGTACTGCTTGAGAATAAACACATAAACATATAGACATATAAAACTCTGAAGAAGATGCAAGCAGCTTACTTTTACTCTTGTAATATCTTTACAGCTTACCAAGGTTTTGATTTTGAAAGTAAAAATTTTCTTGCAGCCATTCAAACATAAAGATATGCTTAACAATAAGGTGCCAATAACATCTCCCTATGCTAAGCCCATGCCACTGCCCCCACCCCAGGAACCAGTGTTTATAAAGCAGTATTCTGTCAAATCTTTCTCTGTATTTGTGAAAATTATGTACCCATAGATACAGAAGTTGTTGGCTAATTCACTTGGAAACATGTCTTTCTTTCTTGCATTGCCTTAAACGCAGCCAATCTCCTTTTCCACTGGAGACATACCTTTGCCTTGGGGAGAATTACGTTTCCTACAAGAGGAAGAGTTCTACAACAGGAAGAGCCAGGTCCCTGTTCTCCTTCTGACATATAAAAATAGGACCTCTTCACTGAAAAAAATCAATGAAGAAATCAGAAAATACCTAGAAACAAATGACAATGAAAACACGAAGACCCAAAACCTATGCGATGCAGCAAAAGCAGTTCTAAGAGGGAACTTTATAGCAATACAATCCTACCTCAAGAAATAAGAAAAATCTCAAATAAACAACCTAACTTTACACAAAAAGGAATTAGAGAAAGAAGAAGAAGAACAACAACAAAAAAACCCCCCAAAGTTAGCAGAAGGAAAGAAATCATAAAGACCATATCAGAAATAAATGAAAAAGAAATGAAGGAAACAATAGCAAAGATCAATAAAACTAAAAGCTGGTTCTTTGACAAGGTAAACAAAATTGATAAACCATTAGCCAGACTCATCAGGAAAAAAAGGGGGAAGGCTCAAATCAACAGAATTAGAAGTGAAAAAGGAGAAGTAACAACTGACACTGCAGAAATACAAAGAATCATGAGAGACTACTATAAACAACTATATACCAATAAAATGGACAACCTGTAAGAAATGGACAAAATCTTAGAAAAGTACAACCTTCCATGACTGGATCAGGAAGAAATAGAAAATATGAACACCCCCCACAAGCACTGAAATTAAAACTGTGATTAAAAATCTTCCAATAGACAAAAGCCCAGGGACAGATGGATTCACAGGTGAATTCTATCAAACAGTTAGAGAAGAGCTGACACCTATCTTTCTCAAACTCTTCCAAAATATACCAGAGGGAGGAACACTCCCAAACTCATTCTACGAGGCCACCATCACCCTGATACCAAAACCAGACAAAGACGTCACAAGAAAAGAAAATTTTAGGCCAATATCACTGATGAACATAGATGCAAAAATCCTCAACAATATACTAGCAAATAGGATACAACAGCACATTAAAAGGATCATACACCATGATCAAGTGGGGTTTATCCCAGGAATGCAAGGACTCCTCAATATATGCAAATCAATCAATGTGATACACCATATTAACAAACTGAAGGACAAAAACCACATGATCATCTCAATAGATGCAGAAAAAACTTTTGACAAAATTCAACACCCATTTATGATAAAAACTCTCCAGAAAGTAGGCATAGAGGGAACCTACCTCGACATAATAAAAGTTGTATATGACAAACCCACAGCAAACATCATTCTCAATGGTGAAAACAAAGCATTTCCTCTAAGATCAGGAAGAAGACAAGGGTGCCCTCTCTCACCACTATTATTCAACATAGTTTTGGAAGTTTTAGCCACAGCAATCAGAGAAGAAAAAGAAATAAAAGGAATACAAATTGGAAAAGAAGAAGTAAAATTGTCACTGTTTGCAGATGACATGATATTATAGATGGAGCGATATACCATGTTCTTGGATTGGAAGAATCAATATTGTGAAAATGACTATACTACCCAAAGCAATCTACAGATTCAATTCAATCCCTATCAAATTACCAATGGCATTTTTTACAGAACTAGAACAAGAAATTTTACAATTTGTATGGAAACACAAAAAACCCTGAATACCTAATGCAATCTTGAGAAGAAAAAGAAATGGAGCTGGAGAAATCAGGCTCCCTGACTTCAGACTATACTACAAAGCTACAGTAATCGACATTTCTCCAAAGAAGATATACAGATTGCCAACAAACACATGAAAGACTGCTCAACATCATTAATCATTAGAGAAATGCAAATCAAAACTACAGTGCGATATCATCTCACACCAGTCAGAATGGCCATCATCAAAAAATCTGCAAACAATAAATGCTGGAGAGGGTGTGGAGAAAAGGGAACCCTCTTGCACTGTTGGTGAGAATGTAAATTGATACAGCCATTATGGAGAACAGTATGGAGGGTCCTTAAAGAACTAAAAATAAAACTACCATATGACCCAACAATCCCAGTACTGGGCATACACCCTGAGAAAACCATAACTCAAAAAGATTCATGTACCACAATGTTCATTGCAGCACTATTTACAATAGCCAGGACGTGGAAGCAACCTAAGTGTCCATCGACAGATGAATGGATTAAGAAGATATGGCACATGTATGCAATGGAATATTACTCAGCCATAAAAAGGATCAAAAATGAGTTATTTATAATGAGGTTGATGGACCTAAAGTCTGTCATATAGAGTGAAGTAAGTCAGAAAGAGAAAAACAAATACCATATGCTAACCCATATATATGGAATCTAAGAAAACAGTACTGATGAACCTAGTGGCAGGGCAGCAATAAAGATGCAAATGTAGAGAATGGGCTTGAGGACATGAGGGGGAAGGGGAAGCTTGGACAAAGTGAGAGAGTAGCATTGACATATATACACTACCAAAAGTAAAATAGATAGCTAGTGGGAAGCAGCCACATAGCACAGGGAGATCAGCTCGATGCTTTGTGATGACCTAGAGGGGTGGGATAGGGCGGGTGGGAGGGAGGCTCAAGAGGAAGGGGATATGGGGATATACGTGTATGTATATGTATAGCTGATTCACCTTGTTGTACAGCAGAAACTAACACAACGTTGTAAAGCAATTATACTCCAATAAAAATGAAAAAAAAATAGGATCTCTGAACCTGCAGAAAGACAGTAGTCTTTGGCAAGAGAGAAAACTTTTCCTAAATTTTCAAGCAAGGGATGCTGCATCATCACTTTACTCTTTTGAATTTTTCTCTGAGTTACAGAAGGGACTCAGAGGATACACTCTCCAGCATCCTTTTTTGTACATGGTTCTGGGCCCAAGTTTACAGGAAGATGGAAAATTCTGTGTGGTCCCCCAAGGTGACAGGAGATTCTGAGAGGCCTGAGTCCTGACACACGCCTGGGAGCGGAGAGAGAGACCACCAAGGTCGGGGCCTCAGTGGTAACAATATAGCTCAGAGTCAGCAGGACAAGAAGAACCAATTATATTCATGCGTTTATTCAAGAAATGATTCTCTTGCACCAATTATGTGCCTGATACAGCTCTTAGTAGGTGCGATGGAGGCAGAAATTAGCCAAACAGACCAAAATCCCTGTCCTTGTGGAGCTTCCCTTTGAGCACGGACTTGAGCAGAGACCAAGCTTGTGTATAGTAATAAGTGGGACAAAGCTCCTCTCCCAGAGCTCAGTGGAGAAGGACAGCACTTGGATGGGCCACCCTATGGGTCAGCTTTAGCTCAAGCGGTTACTCCATCCCATCAGACTTCTGGATGGGCCACTATGGCCTATTGTCCTTTCATCAGTCAGAGCCCCTTGCGATAACCTCACCAGACACCATCTTGGAAGGAGGATGGGGAGGAGGAGCATTTAACTAGTTCCCCTCACTTTCATCATTTGCAGCAGGTGGTGCAAAGGAAATCTGACGTCACTTGTAGGAGGGGTCCTGGGTTCCTTTAAGGTGAATGAGAGAGGCTTCCAGCAGGAGGAAATCGCTCAAGATTTTGGTGATTATTGCAATCACACCAGTGATTTCACGTTGCTTATATGGAAACACAGAATGAATATGGTCTGATTAGAAGGTGAGGAGAAGTCTCAGAGGGTCACTGCAAAGTAGTAAGAATCTGAATTTAGCAGTATTTTAAAGGAATGAAGTTTTGTTACATTCAAGTTGGGAAATTCACTAGATATAAAATATTTACAAGAAGACGATGATACTCCTTATAGAGAGATTTTGAGTGGATAAATGAGTGAATGAGTGAGACTCATTTCCCTCATGGGTGAGGGACACATACCACTCATGGTATAAAATATTATTGGGGGTTATAAGGGAATAATGTATTAGCTAATATAAAATTGCATAGCAAAAATCATTTCATTTACAAGTCCCTTCATACATTCTGATTCCCCAAAGGAGAAAGACTCAATGCAGGACTATGATTTATCATCACTTTTTAACCCTTGCCAGTCTCCTTTTGAAAAGAGAGAGAGAGAGAGAGAGAAAATAAGTGACACGCAGGGAGCCTTCAGCAGGCAATATCTAGAAAGAAGTTGATAATTTGTGCTATTTCCTTCGAATTAATATTTACTGGGAGTTTTTATTTATGGACTTAGTCTTATTTTCCATCTATCTGATGATATGAAGTTTTCTTTAGAGATACATTTATTTACGTAAAAATGAGAGGTAAATTAGGAGTTTGGGATTAATTGATACACACTACTATATATAAAATAGATAAACAACAATGACCTACTGTATAGCACAGGGAATTACAATCAATATCATGTAATAACCTATAATGGAAAAGAATCTGAAAAAGATTATATATAAGCATATATAAAAAATCTTTTTGCTATACTCCTGAAACTAACACAGCATTATAAATTAATTATACTTCAGAGTCCGGAGAAGATGGCGGAAGAGTAAGATGCAGAGATCACGTTCCTCCCCACAGATACATCAGAAATACATCCACACGTGGAACTGCTCCTATAGAACACCTACTGAATGCTAGCAGAAGACCTCAGACCTCCCAAAAGGCAAGAAACTCCCCATATACCTGGGTAGGGCAAAAGAAAAAAGAAAAAACAGAGACAAAAGAATAGGGACAGGACCCACACCAGTGGGAGGGAGCTGTGAAGGAGAAAAGGTTTCCACACACTAGAAGCCCCTTCGCGAGCGGAGAATGCGGGTGGTGGAGGGGGGAAGCTTCGGAGCCACGGAGGAGAGCGCAGCAACAGGGTGCGGAGGGCAAAGCGGAGAGATTCCCGCACAGAGGATCGGTGCCGACCATCACTCACCAGCCTGAGAGGCTTGTCTGCTCACCCGCCAGGGCGGGCAGGGGCTGGGAGCTGAGGCTCGGGCTTCGGTCGGATCGCAGGGAGAGGACTGGGGTTGGCGGTGCGAACGTAGCATGAAGGGGGCTAGTGCACCACGGCTAGCCGGGAGGGAGTCAGGGAAAAAGTCTGAACCTGCCGAAGAGACAAGAGACTTTTTCTTGCCTCTTTCTTTCCTGGTGCACGAGGAGAAGGGAGTAAGCACGCCGCATAAAGGAGCTCCAGAGACGGGCATGAGATGCTAAGGCCGCTGCTGCCACCACCAAGAAGCCTGTGTGAAAGCACAGGTCACTATCCACACCGCCCCTCCTGGGAGCCTGTGCAGCCCGCCACTGCCAGGGTCCCGTGACCCAGGGACAACTTCCCTGGGAGAACAAATGGCGCGCCTCAGGCTGGTGCAACATCACACCTGCCTCTGCCCCTGCAGGCTCGCCCCGCAGCCGTACCCCTCCCTCCCCCACGGCCTGAGTGAGCCACAGCCCCTGCATCAGCTGCTCCTTTAATCCTGTCCTGTCTGAGAGAAGAACAGACGCCCTCAGGCGACCTACACGCAGAGGCGGGGCCAGATCCAAAGCTGAACCCCGGGAACTGTGCGAACAAAGAAGAGAAAGGGAAATTTCTCCCAGCAGCCTCAGAAGTACCGGATTAAATCTCCACAATCAACTTGATGTACCATGCATCTGTGGAATACCTGAATAGATAATGAACCATCCTAAATTGAGGAGGTGGACTTTGGGAGCAAGATATATTATTTTTTTCCCCTTTTCCTCTTTTTGTGAGTGTGTATGTGTATGCTTCTGTGTGAGATTTTGTCTGTATAGTTTTGCTTTCACCATTTGTCTTAGGATTCTGTTTTTTTTTCTTCTTTTTTTTTTTTTTTTACTTTTTAAACTTTTTTTCATAATAATTATTTTTTATTTTAATAATTTTATTTTATGTTACCCTATTTTATTTGATTTTATCCTCTTTCTTTCTTCCTGTTTTTTCTCCCTTTTATTCTGAGCCGT
Source organism: Physeter macrocephalus (assembly GCF_002837175.3). Lineage (NCBI taxonomy): Eukaryota > Metazoa > Chordata > Mammalia > Artiodactyla > Physeteridae > Physeter > Physeter macrocephalus. The sequence continues at coordinate 76,924,361 of NC_041222.1, forward strand.
GTGGAGGACAGGCTCTTGGTGCTCCAGCCAGGCATCAGTGCTGTGCCTCTGAGGTGGGAGAGCCAACTGCAGGACACTGGTCCACAAGTGACCTCCCAACTACACGTAACATCAAATGGCGAAAACCTCCCAGAGATCTCCATCTCAACACCAAGACCCAGCTTCACTCAATGACCAGCAAGCTACAGTGCTGGACACCCTATGCCAAATAACTAGCAAGACAGGAACACAGTCCCACCCATTAGCAGAGAGGCTGCCTAAAATCATAATAAGGCAACAGACACCCCAAAAGACACCACCAGACGTGGACTTGCCCACCAGAAAGACAAGATCCAGCCTCATCCACTAGAACACAGGCATTAGTCCCCTCCACCAGGAAGCCTACACAACACACTGAACAAACATTAGCCACTAGGAACAGGCACCCAAAACAACGGGAACTACGAACCTGCAGGCTACAAAAAGGAGACCCCAAACACAGTAAGAGAAGCAAAATGAGAAGACAGAAAAACACACAGCAGATGAAGGAGCAAGGTAAAAACCCACCAGACCTAACAAATGAAGAGGAAATAGGCAGTCTACCTGAAAAAGAATTCAGAATAATGATAGTAAAGATGATCCAAAATCTTGGAAA
>NC_041222.1:76925076-76926324 GCF_002837175.3 Physeter macrocephalus
ACAATAAATGAAATGAAAACTACTCTAGATGGTATCAATAGCAGAATAACTGAGGCAGAAGAACGGATAAGTGACCTGGAAGATAAAATAGTGGAAATAACTACTGCAGAGCAGAATAAAGATAAAAGAATGAAAAGAACTGAGGACAGTCTCAGAGACCTTGGGGACAATATTAAATGTACTAACATTTCAATTATAGGGGTCTCAGAAGAAGAAGAGAAAAAGAAAAAGACTGAGAAAATATTTGAAGAGATTATAGTTGAAAACTTCCCTAGTATAGGAAAGGAAATAGTCAATCAAGTCCAGGAAGCACAGAGAGTCCCATACAGGATAAACCCAAGGAGAAACACGCCAAGACACATAATAATCAAACTGTCAAAAATTAAATACAAAGAAAACATATTAAAAGCAGCAAGGGAAAAACAACAAATAACACACAAAGGAATCCCCATAAGGTTAACATCGGATCTTTCAGCAGAAACTCTCCAAGCCAGAAGGGAGTGGCAGGACATATTTAAAGTGATGAAGGAAAAAAACCTACAACCAAGATTACTCTACCCAGCAAGGATCTCATTCAGATTTGATGGAGAAATTAAAACCTTTACAGACAAGCAAAAGCTGAGAGAGTTCAGCACCACCAAACCAGCTTTACAACAAATGCTAAAGGAACTTCTCTAGGCAAGAAACACAAGAGAAGGAAAAGACCTACAAGAACAAACCTGAAACAATTAAGTAAATGGTAATAGGAACATACATATTGATAATTACCTTATTTGTAAATGGATTAAATGCTCCCACCAAAAGACACAGCCTGGCTGAATGGATACAAAAACAAGACCCATATATATGCTGTCTACAAGAGACCCACTTCAGACCTAGGGACACATACAGACTGAAAGTGAGGGGATGGAAAAAGATTTTCCATGCAAATGGAAATCAGAAGAAAGCTGGAGTAGCAGTTCTTATATCAGACAAAATAGACATTAAAACAAAGACTATTACAAGACACAAGGAAAGGACAAAGGACACTATATACTTAATGGATGTTTATAGGACATTCCATCCAAAAACAACAGAATACACATCTTCTCAAGTGCTCTTGGAACACTCTCCAGGATACATCATATCTTGGGTCACAAATAAAGCCTTGGTAAATTTAAGAAATTGAAATCATATCAAGTATCTTTTCCAAACACAATGCTATGAGACTAGATATCAATTACAGAAAAAGATCTGTTAAAAATACAA
>NC_041222.1:76927819-76928784 GCF_002837175.3 Physeter macrocephalus
GAAAAGAAGAAGTAAAGCTGTCACTCTTTGCAGATGACATGATACTATATACATAGAGAATCCTAAACATGCTACCAGAAAACTACTAGAGCTAATCAATGAATTTGGTAAAGTAGCAGGACACAAAATTAATGCACAGAAATCTCTGGCATTCCTATACCCTAATGATGAAAAATCTGAAAGTGAAATTAAGAAAATACTCCCATTTACCATTGCACAAAAAGAATAAAATACCTAAGAATAAACCTACCTAAGGAGACAAAAGACCTGTATGCAGAAAATTATGACAATGATGAAAGTAATTAAAGATGATACAAATAGATGGAGAGATATACCATGTTCTTGGATTGGAAGAATCAGCATTGTGAAAATGACTCTACTACCCAAAGCTATCTACAGATTTAATGCAATACCTATGAAACTACCACTGGTACTTTTCACAGAACTAGAACAAAAATTTTCACAATTTGTAAGGAAGCACAAAAGACCCCTAATAGCAAAAGCAATCTTGAGAACGAAAAATGGAGCTGGAGGAATCAGGCTCCCTGAGTTCAGACTATACTACAAAGCTACAGTAATCAAGACAGTATGGTACTTGCACAAAAACAGAAATATAGATCAATGGAACAGGATAGAAAGCCCAGAGATAAACCCACACACATAAGGTCAACTTATCTTTGATAAAGGAGGCAAGAATATACAGTGGAGAAAAGACAGCCTCTTCAATAAGTGGTGCTGGGAAAACTGGACAGGTACATGTAAAAGTACGAAATTAGAAGACTCCCTAACACCGTACACAAAAATAAACTCAAAATGGGTTAAAGACCTAAATGTAAGGCCAGACAATATCAAACTCTTAGAGGAAAACATAGGCAGAACACTCTATGACATAAATCACAGCAAGATCCTTTTTGACCCACCTCCAAGAGAAATGGAAATAAAAACAAAAATAAACAAATGGGACC
>NC_041222.1:76929331-76936886 GCF_002837175.3 Physeter macrocephalus
TCGGTGCTTTGTGACCACCTAGAGGGGTGGGATAGGGAGGGTGGGAGGGAGGGAGACCCAAGAGGGAAGAGATATGGGAACATATGTATATGTATAACTGATTCACTTTGTTGTAAAGCAGAAACTAACACATCATTGTAAAGCAATTATACTCCAATAAAGATGTTAAAAAAAAAAAGATGTGGCACATATGCACAATGACATATTACTCAGCCATAAAAAGAAACGAAATTGAGTTATGTGTAGTGAGGTGGATGGACCTAGAGTCTGTCATACAGAGTGAAGTAAGTCAGAAAGAGAAAAAAAATACCGTATGCCAACACATATATATGAAATCTAAGAAAAAGAAAAAAAAAAGATCATGAAGAACCTAGGGGTAAGAAGGGAATAAAGCCACAGACCTAGTAGAGAATGGACTTGAGGATACGGGGAAGGGGAAGTGTAAGCTGTGACAAAGTGAGAGAGTGGCATGGACATATGTATACTACCAAATGTAAAATAGATAGCTAGTGGGAAGCAGCCGCATAGCACAAGGAGATTCGCTCGGTGCTTTGTGACCACCTAGCGGGGTGGGATAGCGAGGGTGGGAGGGAGGGAGACGCAAGAGGGAAGAGATATGGGAACATATGTATATGTATAATTGATTCACTTTGTTATAAAGCAGAAACTAACACACAATTGTAAAGCAATTACACTCCAATAAAGATGTTTAAAAAAATTAATTATACTTCAATAAAAAATGGTTAAATTTTTTTAAAATGAGAGAGTAGATATAAAGGAAAGCAGTATATATAATTCAAGATATGGCAATATTTTGAGCATTTTATATGAATGATAGATATTTTAGAAGAACTTGTTAACATAAATAATGCAAATACTATGGTTCTTCAAATATTTGTTCCCTAAAGCAGGTCAAACATGTCCCTGGTCTGGACTATTACTTGCTTAACATATTATTTCTTTATAGATGCCCCCCTTCACATGCAAAAAAAACCAATCATCTCTCCATTTTTCCCAGTGCAGGGGCTTTATGGGACTTTCCCAGTGACTTGAGGCAAATTTAATGAAGTTTTATTGTAAAAGAAACCTAACACGGCGTATTAGTCCCCAAAAGAATAATATTCCCCTTAGGAAATTAGGAAATTGTTATATGATGAACAAATTTAGATGAGAGGACTTGTTTGGAAAGCTCATGGTATCTTTGGTTATCTATTGCAATTGATGATAAATAAACACCATCATGTTTACATGCCAACCCTCTAATCAATTTCCTTTCACTGTGGCTCTTTCTGCCATTGCAAAATAAGAATGGAAGGAGACAAAAAAAAAAAAGCTCGTAATGTGGCAGTGATATGGGCAGGGGTTGGGAAGTAGGTGGATGGGCTGAAGTAAATGGAGAAGGAGAAAATAAAAAAATGGGTAAAATTTTGGTGAAGGAAGGGTTTTATAGATAATCCATTCTAGGAGAATGCAAAACACGTATCCTTTGGAAATTGACAGATGTGAGTTCAACTGCCGGCTTCCCAACTTAGCAGCTGCAAGGCTGAATTTCTCCATGCTGTAACGGGATAATTCATCTGGAGAAAATACAGGAGTGGGGGAGGTGGGGGACCATGGCAGGGAATGGCTCTGCGTGGTTGATTGAGACAGTACTCCCCTCTCTAAGAGAATTCGGAAGTCATAATTCTCGATAAGAGTAATTAGGGCCTATAGAAATTATTTTCATGAAGATCAATCAAATTTTATCTGTTGTCAGACAAATATTTTCAGAGCACAGCTAGAGAGCAACGCAATCGCTTTTTCAATAAAAAAGCACAGGTGATATTTTTCAAGGGTCTAACAAATATTAAATTGAAGTTTAAAATCATACCCATCTTTGCCTATGAAGATGCAGGTTTCTCCTGCAGTTCGGAGAATCTGGGCCTCTTTCTAAGCATCTATGGCTTTTAGAGCAGCAGGGTTCAGGCGCTGCTCTCAATCAGCTGTATTAAGGGGAGAAGATGTGGGCCAAATTGCCCACCCTAGAGCCATGAGTCATATTTTCAATACAAAATGTGTTTTCCTACAAGTGATTGGCTCTAATTGCCCTTAATTTCGTACAGATCTTGGGCCTTTGGATCTAAGCTAATTTGCATGTCTGTCATAAGGGCTGGCCTTATGCTGAAAATCTGGCCCCACTGTGTTAGAAAACGCAGTCTAAACAATGTCATCTTTACTCAGTGGGGACAGTCCCCTAAGTCTGAAAGCCAGTGATTAAGAGTAAGTAGGGGAGGAGGAGAGCAGAGTAGTGACAGGTCTTGGTGGAGTACAGCAGGGTACACATGTGGCAGACAGTTTGATGAAGGCAGGGTGGAGAAACAAGCAGATGGAAGACAGAATTGGCAGAATGGATATCCCACACTCATTCCTCAGATGTAAGAGAGGGCTAGAGATTTAAGATGAGGCCAGTGTGTCTAATGCAATAGCTAATCAAAGAAGCCAGACAGACCTCCCCGTCCAAAGTGGGAATTGGCTAAGTTAACCTTTTCTGACTGTCTGGCGGGTATGAGACAGGCCCATGGCCATGGAGAACCTTTCCTTATTTTGTTGAAATACCAAAATCAGCTCATCACAGTGTGCTAAGGAAGCTGTTTGGAGGACCAGGAATTCCAGCTTTGGGCATCAAGAATATCCTTAAAGACCCTTATAGCTTACAATTTTTTTTAGCTCACAAATTTCGGACAGTCTTAAAACAGGATGCATTTTAAGGTCACTAATTTAGTGAGAATAATGTATGCGAAGGCATGTTGTAACTGGAAAGCTTTGCACAAGTGAAGAGCAGGTTTATTAATAAATGATCCAGTCCTTTGGGTGATATTCCAAGGAGCCCAGTAGGGGATCCCTCAAGGAAGGAGCAGGGAAGTTAGGGGTCTACTGAGATGCTGAGGGCCAAATGCTTATGCCTGACTCAGCCAGAGCGCCCTCATTTTTTATTAATGTTCACATTAGGATTCTAAGATTGTTACTTTAGGGGAACTTCTGAGGCTAAAGTCACCATAAGAATCATTTATATGGCCCAATCACCCCATTTGCCTGGGGAGGACTTCCACAAGAATTTTGTCTTGCTGCTGTCAGATATGGGTATAAAGCAGTGATCAGGAGACAGTCCCAGCTCTCTTGGAAGTTGCATTCCACTGGGGTGGAAGTGGAAGACCTGTGCATATTAAAAGTAGTGTTACCAGAGGATACAGTAAGATGTGGTCTAGATCAGCGTGGAGTGCTCCAGAGCACTCAGACTCTCTAGAAGTCTATAACCTTTCCTTATTCCCCAGTAGGCTTCCAGAGATCCCCTTGGGTTCACAGATTCCCTGGGGCTCTCCTCACATGAGGAATGGAGAGTGGCTTAGGTACAGATAACTTGGAATTGCCACTTGCATAAAGGCTGCCTAGTGGGCTTGCCAGACACCTGTAGCAGCAAATCCACTCATAGAGAACTAATCTGGATCAGGCCCCCCATAGGGAGTGCCCAAGAAGTCCTCAGACACAGAAGGATCTCCTTCTTATCACCAACCTCCCTCCGCCCCAGGTGTCCTAAGTCCTGCCCTTGGTCTCTTAATGTTTTAGCTCAAAACCCCTATGTCTCTTCTAATAGAATCTCACTCATCAGGAGAAGTTTGAGTCCCTGTGAGACCTGCTCTCAAGTCATTTTCAACAGAAAGCATGTTTCCCCTTTCTCAAGGATGCAATGCCCTTGGTCTTGAGAAAGAATTCCCTGGTCTGTAGGTGGTGGAAAGAGTAGAGGGAAAGAAGTAGATTTTCACTCAGACCTAGAGTCACCTTTGCATCAAAGATGGGCAAAATGACTCTTTTTGCAACAAACACACAAAAAAAGAGAAAGAAAGGAAAAGAATATATACATATGTATATATATTTTTTCACATATCAATGATACACTGAATATTCAAACATTAAGATACTGCTATAATTCCCTTTGTGGCAAATGGTTTGATAGAGAAATATGGAATAAGGTGAGAACTTGTAACAAGGTCTGACCCACCTAAGGGTCAGGAAGTCACCTCTAAGGGGACAAGGAGAGAAGAGAGTGTTCTTAGCAGGGGTACAGCATGTAAAAATATCCTGGGGCAGTATGGGGGTCTGACATAGTCAAGAACTGAAGGAAGGCCAGTGCAGATGGAGAAGAGAGCATAAAGGGGAGAAGAATAGGATGAGCTTGGAAAGATATGTGGGTGCAAGTCATCGGGGGCCTTGTAGGCCATGTCACAGGTTGGCTTCACTCTAAGGGAGCAGTGAGCTGATGAACTGTTATCTATTTGTATTTACCAAAACTGGAGGAAGGTAAAGATCCATTCGAGTATGTGAGTTAGGAATCTATAGCAGTCATTCAGGGGAGAAATAATGTTGTCTCACATTAGCTGGAGGCAATGGACATGGGATATGTAGATGAATTCAAGAGATATTTTGGTGGTTGAATAGTGGGACTTGGTTGGGTTCCATGAGAAGAGAAAGATATTTTAAAATTGACTCCAAGTTTTGTCATCAGAAAATTTGACTCTTGACTAAGATGGGGAAGACGAGAAAGAGCACATCGTGAGTTCAGCTTTTGACATGCTAAATTTGTGATTCTCCTGAGCCCTCCATCCAGAGCTGCTGTACTATAGGGGATGCACTGCACAGATCCAGGGGGCTCCTTCCAAGAGCACACAGATCAGCATTATCCAGGCAGCCCTAGAAGGCAGTCTCTAATCTCTGTTCTCTTCAGGTTCCCCAAATACCATGGCTGTAACTGGCCATTGTTAAAAAGTAATTTTCTCTAGAATTCCTCTGAGGAAGGTCATGTTTCTGGCCTGTGACTTTGTTGTCAAGTGTTAACGGTACCCAGACTGTGAAGGAGATGTAAAAAAAAAACAAAATCAAAGGGAAAGGGGGAAAGGTTTCCTTCCCCTTGGGACATCTTTAAGTTCCTATTTCAGGAAGAAAAGAGGGGTATGTGTTAATGTTTATTGACGTTCAATAAGTCTTTAAAATTCCATTGATAATTTAGCAACAAGGAGAGACTTTCTCACATTTTTGTAGCACATTTTAGAAGGTGATGATCAACCAGGACTTCTCAGAAGTCAAGTGAGGCCTCTTTCATTTTTTGAAACTCCTGATATATCAAAAATAAATACCAAAACAGAGATACAAGAATTATGCCATAATTTAAACGTACATTAAAGAATTTAATGCTCTTAACAAACACATAAAAGCATATGACCAAGCTATTCTCAAGGGGATTGACAGATTTATAAACAGTACTAGGTCATAGTTCAGTATAGGCATTGTGGATTGGTAAAAGGTGTGAAAATATAGTTTCCAAAAAACTTAAAAACAATTTTGCACAATATATAGGGAACATGTGCCAAAGTTTTCACAATATATTATTTTACTCATTAATGGAGAAACAGAAGGATGACAACACCAGTTCCAAAGGAGAATACAGGAGGGGCTTCAAGATGGCAGAAGATTAAGACGTGGAGATCACCTTTCTCCCCACCAATACATCTACATGTGGAACAACGTACTGAACGCTGGCAGAAGAACTCAGACCTCGCAAAAGGCAAGAAACTCCCCACGTACCTGGGTAGGGCAAAAGAAAAAACAGAGACAAGAGAATAGGGACGGGACCTGCACCAGTGGGAGGGAGCCGTGAAGGAGGAAAGGTTTCCACACACTAGGAAGCCCCTTCACGGGCGGAGACTGCAGGCGGCGGAGGGGGTAAGCTTCGGAGCCGCGGAGGAGAGCGCAGTAACAGGGTGCGGAGGGCAAAGCGGAGAGATTCCCGCACAGAGGATCGGTGCCGACCAGCACTCACCAGCCCGTGAGGCTTGTCTGCTCACCCACCGGGACGGGCGGGGGCTGGGAGCTGAGTCTTGGGCTTCGGAGGTCGAATCCCAGGGAGAGGACTAGGGTTGGCTGTGTGAACACAGCCTGAAGGGGTTAGTGCGCCACGGCTAGCCGGGAGGGAGTCCGGGAAAAAGTCTGGACCTGCCGAAGAGGCAAGAGACTTTTTCTTGCCTCTTTGTTTCCTGGTGCAGGAGGAGAGGGGATTAAGAGCTCCGCTTAAAGGAGCTCCAGAGACGGGCGCGAGCTCTGGCTATCGGCATGGACGCCAGAGACGGGCCTGAGATGCTAAGGCTGCTGCTGCTGCCACCAAGAAGTCTTTGTGGGAGCACAGGTCACTATCCACACCTCCCCTCCCAGGAGCCCGTGCAGCCCGCCACTGCCAGGGTCCCGGGATCCAGGGACAACTTCCCCGGGAGAACACACGGCGCGCCTCAGGCTGGTGCAATGTCACGCTGGCCTCTGCCGCCGCAGGCTCGCCCCCCATCCGTACCCCTCCCTCCCCCCGGCCTGAGTGAGCCAGAGCCCCCGAATCAGCTGCTCCTTTAACCCTGTCCTATCTGAGCGAAGAACACACGCCCTCAGACGACCTACATGCAGAGACGGGACCAAATCTAAAGCTGAACCACAGGAGCTGTGCGAACAAAGAAGAGAAAGGAAAATCTCTCCCAGAAGCCTCAGGAGCAGTGGATTAAATCTCCACAATCAACTTGATGTAACTGCATCTCTGGAAAACCTGAATAGACAATGAATCATCCCAAATTGAGGCGGTGGACTTTTGAAACAACGTTTATATATTTTTTTCCTTTTTCTCTTTTTGTGAGTGTGTATGTGTATGCTTCTGTGTGTGATTTTGTCTGTATAGCTTTGCTTTTACCATTTGACCTGGGTTCTGTCTGTCCTTTTGTTTTTGGGGGTTTTTTTTAGCATAGTTTTTAGTGCTTGTTATCATTGCTGGATTTGTTTTTTTAGTTTCGTTGCTCTCTTCTTTCTTTCTTTTTTTAATTACTTAATTTTTTTTATTTTTAATAATTATTTTTTCTATTTTATCGTAATAACTTTTTTCTTTTCTTTCTTTCTTTCTTTTTCTCCCTTTTATTCTGAAAGTGAAATTAAGGAAATACTCCCATTTACCACTGCAACAAAAAGAATAAAATACTTAGGAATAAACCTACCTAAGGAGACAAAAGACCTGTATACAGAAAAGTATAAGACACTGATGAAAGAAATTAAAGATGATACAAATAGTTGGAGATATATATCATGTGTTTGGATTGGAAGAATCAACATTGTGAAAATGACTATACTACCCAAACCAATCTACAGATTCAGCGCATCCCTATCAAAATACCACTGGCATTTTTCACAGAACTAGAATAAAAATTTTCACAATTTGTATGGGAACACAAGAGACCCCGTATAGCCAAAGAAATCTTGAGAAAGAAAAAAGCAGGTGGGGGAATCAGGCTTCCTGACTTCAGACTATTCTACAAAACTACAGTAATCAAGACAGTATGGTACTTGCACAAAAACAGAAATATAGATCAATGGAACAGGATAGAAAGCCCAGAGATAAACCCACACACATATGGTTACCTTATTTTTGAAAAAGGAGGCAAGAATATACAATGGAGAAAAGACAGCCTCTTCAATAAGTGGTGCTGGGAAAACTGGA
>NC_041222.1:76936968-76951578 GCF_002837175.3 Physeter macrocephalus
ACACTCTATGACATAAATCACAGAAAGATCCTTTTGACCCACCTCCTAGAGAAATGGAAATAAAAGCAAAAATAAACAAATGGGACCTAATAAAACTTAAAAGCTTTTGCACAGCAAAGTAAACCATAAACAAGATGAAAAGACAACCCTCAGAATGGGAGAAAATATTTGCAAATGAAGCAACTGACAAAGGATTAATCTCCAAAATATACATGCAGCTCACGCAGCTCGATAAAAAAACAAACCACCCCATCCAAAAATGGGCAGAAAACCTAAATAGACATTTCTCCAAAGAAGATGTACAGATTGCCAACAAACACATGAAAGATTGCTCAACATCATTAATCATTAGAGAAATGCAAATGAAAACTATGGGATATCATCTCCCACCAGTCATAATGTCCATCATAAAAAAATCTAGAAACAATAAATGCTGGAGAGTGTGTGAAGAAAAGGGAACACTCTTGCACTGTTTGTGGGAATGTAAATTGATACAGCCACTATGGAGAACACTGGAAGTTCCTTAAAAAACTACAAATAGAACTACCATATGACCCAGCAATCCCACTACTGGGCATATACCCTGAGAAAACCATAATTCAAAAAGAGTCATATACCACAATGTTCATTGCAGCTCTATCTACAATAACCAGGACATGGAAGCAACCTAAGTGTCCATCGATAGATGAATGGATAAAGAAGATGTGGCACATATATACAATGGAATATTACTCAGCCATAAAAATAAATGAAACTGAATTATTTGTAGTGAGGTTGATGGACCTAGAGTCTGTCATACAGAGTGAAGTTAGAAAGAGAAAAACAAATACCATATGCTAACACATATATATGGAATCTTAAAAAAGGAAAAAAAAAAAGGTCATGAAGAACCTAGGAGCAGGACAGGAATAAAGACAGAGACCTACTAGAGAATGGATTTGAGGACATGGGGTGGGGGAAAGGTAAGCTGCGTCAATGTGAGAGAGTGGCATGGACATATATACACTACCAGATGTAAAATAGATAGCTAGTGGGAAGAAGCCCCATAGCACAGGGAGATCAGCTAGGTGGTTTGCGACCACCTAGAGGGGTGGGATAGGGAGTGTGGGAGGGAGCGAGACAACAGAGGGAGGAGATATGGGGATGTATGTATATGTATAGCTGATTCACTTTGTTATACAGCAGAAACTAAAACACCATTGTAAAGCAATTATGCTCCAATTAAAAAAAAAAGGAGACTATGAAAACTTGGTATGTTTATGATCAATGGGAAATCCAGCAATGCCAACGTAAGATTAGTAAAGTAGATTCTCACTGGTGAGTATGCCGTAGAGCCATGAAAGTATCATCTTTGGCTGTCCCGTCTCAGAATCAGTAAAGAAATTCAGCACACCTTGTCAGTTTCACAGAATTGTAAATGTCTGGAGCTTAATCAGTTGTGCAAACCAAGTTACATTCCCCTAGAGAGTTAGCTGTCTTTTTAGCAGGTTTGTTAGGCAATGCTTCACCAAGACACTAAAGGATGCATAGTTATCCTATTGCCTTATTTCTATGTTGTGGATAATTTTTCTTGGCAGGATACAAGTTAAAAATCATACAATGAGCATCTTCTGCCTTCAGTCCTATCCCTGTGTCTCTGTGACCAGCTGTCCTTTGTGCCCAGGAGACCAGTGCAAGTAGCCCACTCTGCTCTCTCCAGCAGCATCCTAGCTTTTACATTGAACTCCACAAAGACCAGTCATTTGCATCAAGCTCCAAATTAAAAAAATATTCTTGCACATTCAGGTTTTTTTCATAGTGAGCTGCAGATTCATCAGTTAGATTTCTCATGTTTAAAAGCACTGCTGTGCTCTCCTGCTTGGAGGTGGTGATTCATCAGAGAAAGCTGTCGAAGAGGTGAGAAAAGGCAGGATAAGCTGAAGGATAGCTTTTTTAGACAAGGTACCTAAGGAGGGAAATTCAGTAAGGAGAAGCAGGGAAAGATTGAAATTTTTATATAATGGAAGATATGGTCTCATAATATTATTTTTAGAAATGAAAATTTTCTGATTATGACCAAAACATACCCATCCAAAGCTACATTCTCCTGCACAGTGAATGCCATTAGGGGATGACTTGGGAGTACGTTTTATGTTTGAAATTTGCACATAATATTCATCATTTTTCCAGAGTGCTATTAAATCTGAAAAACCTACACTAGCATGGTTTTAGTATGCATCCATTATTTTCAAAACCAATTCTAAATTCACTTCAAAAATAGATTACAGGAAAAATTACAGGGAAAGTTACAAGTTTGACATTGAAAAATTCTAAATCCTCACTCCAAATCAATCACTAGTCTTTTCCAATTCAGCATTAATCCTGAAAAATATCCAGACAATCCAGAAACAGATGTGTCTCCAGAGTCCTCTGCAGATAAAAAAAAGTGCTGAGAACAAAGATCTCTCACCTGCATTTTCTGAGGAGGATTGCTAAAGGCAACTTTAACTGCCTTATCAACAGGACCCACCAACCTCACCTGGGAGGATTGGGACATTTGGGTGGTATTTGTAAGTGAACCTAAGTTTTATGTTTCAATCACATTCCTACTTGGTTGGACTTAAGGATGATCCTGGGATTTTAATCAAGTACCCGTTGAATAGTAACTATATGGGTGCCTCTGAGCTTTATCTTCTCTTATACTTTTTCTCAAGATGCATCCTCATCTTGTTTTATTCATCCTTATATCTCCAGCACATATCCAAATGAATGTCACATGCATAGAACATACTCAATAAATACTTCTGACTTGACTGGTTGCAAATACTGGGTGCAGTTTCTGGAGTGATGTCTCATTATGCACAATGGCAAACTGTATAAACAGTGCATACTGAGTGCAGAAGTGAGGAGAGTGGCTATATGATGATTGGAACCAACATCCAGTAACTTCTCATGGAAAACCTCAGAAGATGTAAACCAGTCAGAGTGACAGAAAAGCCAGGAAAGCATGTGTATCATTTCCTAATGTTAGTGTTTTAATGGTGTAGGTGCTATAGACGGAATGTTTGTGCTCGCCCCCCAAATTCATATGTTGAAGTGTGATGGTTTTTGGAGGTGGGGCCTTTGGGAGGCAATTAGGTCATGAGGATGGAGCCTTCATGAATAGAATTAGTGCCCTTATAAGAGATACCAGAGAGATGATCTCTCTCTTCGTCATGTGAGAACACAGTGAGAAGATGGCCATCTGCAAACTAGGAAGTGGGTCTTCACCAGTCACCAAATCTGCTGACACCTTGATCTTGGACTTCCCAGCCTCAGAACTGTAAGAAATAAATTTCTGTTGTTTAAGTCACCCAGTAAATGGTATTCTTGTTATAACAATCTGAACAGACTAAGACAAGAGGAGACCACACTTATGGGGTTTGGAGATTTGTCAATCATGGCATAATCTCCCTTCTCCCTTAAGAAAGAAAACTTGAGGGAAATGGCCAATGAAGCCCTTCGCTACATGCTCAGCTGGGAGGCTTGAGAGAGTAGGGTGCCTCTTGCTTAGCAGTTTTGGTGCCTTAGGTAGGATGTGATATCATTGTCAAGTTTTGATCCTAAGAATGAGGCCTTTATTTTACTTCTTTAGAAACTTTGGTGGTTGGGGAGGAGGGATGATCACTTAACACCAAGTTTCACACAAGCCCAAGGTCTGAAAATTCAGCTTCAGGCACTTAAAAACTGAAAACTGAACATGACTAGCTGATTGCAATTCCTGTTTTTTTTGTTTGTTTGTTTGTTTGTTTTTGTGGTATGCGGGCCTCCCTCTGTTGTGGCCTCTCCCGTTGCGGAGCACAGGCTCCGGACGCGCAGGCTCAGCGGCCATGGCTCTCGGGCCCAGCCGCTCCGCGGCATGTGGGATCCTCCCAGACCGGGGCGCGAACCCAGTTCCCCTGTATCGGCAGGCGGACGCGCAACCACTGCGCCACCAGGGAAGCCCCCACTGTATTTTTTTTAATTGAAGTACAGTTGACTTACAATGTTGTGTTACTTTCAAGTGTACAGTAAAGTGATTCAGTTCTCTCTTTCTCTCTCTATATATATCTGAAAAAGAGTATATATATATATATAGAGAGAGAGAGAGAGACAATTGAATATATATATATATATATATGTTTTTTTCAAGTGTACAGTAAAGTGATTCAGTTCTCTCTTTCTCTCTCTATATATATCTGAAAAAGAGTATATATATATATAGAGAGAGAGAGAGAGAGAGACAATTGAATATATATATATATATATATATATATATGTTTTTTCAGATTCTTTTCCTATATTCCTATATAGGTTATTAGTATAGTTTCCACTGGTTGCCATTCTTGTATTATTTTTTTCCTGTCAGCTCATAATTAACAGTGGAAACAAGGAAGATCAATAAGGAAAGGAAAAGAAAAACTGCAGTGAATTCAAAGCTTTCTTTGTGAAGAAATACAATCAGTAGGTATCATTTTGTACCCTCTGAGCAGAGCCCGCACAAAGGGACCTGATGAAGGGAGAAAACCATTAAGAAACTAAGCATAATTAAACATTAGAATTCATTAGTGAAAACTATCAGGGTGCTTAGCTAATTCTGCAGATTTAAAAGTAGACTTAATTTCCAGAAATAGATACACAGTGGATGTTTCTGCTGGTAAAGCAGTTAGGGACATCTGAGAACCTCCTTTTGTCTACAGGATGATCTTCAGGATCTGGTATGTTCTCTGTAAACCTTGCTCTCTCCACAGCTGAGAGGGACCCCATCCTAGTCCCCATGACCAGTCCTCCTCTTTGGAGAAAGGAGCTTAGGATGTAAGAGATTCCTAACATTCAGGGCTTTATTTGCTCATTCATTCATTTAACAAATCTGATCGAACACCTAAGATGTGCCAGGCACTCTTGTAGATGCTGAAAATAGAGATGTAGACAAGATGGAAAAAACTGTCTGCTCTCAGAACTCATTCTAAAACAGGGGTAGGCAATTTTTTTTGTTTCCTGTGAAAGGGCCAGGTAGTAAATATTTTAGGCTCTGCAGGCCATATGATCGCTGTTTCAACAGCTCAGCTCTGTTGTTACAGCATGAAAGCAGACATAGACAATAGAAAAATGAATGGTGTAGCTGTGCTTCAATATAACTTTATTTATAAAAACAGGTAGTGGGTGAGATTGGCCCATTAGGCCATAGAGTGCTGACCCCTCTTCCAGACATTCACGGTCAAGTTGACTTCCCTTTGGGTTTTTCCCAATTTTCAGTTTTCGTAGCCTGCAACACTTCCCACTCATTTTCTCACACCTTTACCTTGTTTCTGGGGCAACAGTTCTGTGCATTGAAATAGAGCAGGGGTCTGCTCCCTGCTGTGAGATTTCACTGATGTTCCCCAAGTTCCTGCAATTGAGAACACCGAGCAAATCCACCCATGTGTGATTAGCCGCTGGGTTCTGCATTATCAGTCCCTGCCCACCTGCTGGACATTGTGTCACTGAGTCTATGTAGACTCCCCTGGTGCCAGAGGAAGTATTAGACTATTCCCTTTTAACTGTTACACCTTTTTTTTTTTTTTTTTTTTTGCGGTACGCGGGCCTCTCACTGTTGTGGCTTCTCCCGTTGCAGAGCACAGGCTCCGGACACACAGGCTCAGCGGCCATGGCTCACGGGCCCTGCCGCTCTGCGGCATGTGGGATCCTCCCAGACCGGGGCACGAACCTGTGTCCCCTGCATCGGCAGGGGGACTCTCAACCACTGCGCCACCAGGGTAGCCCTCTCTGTTACCTTTTGTGTACCAGTCTTGACTTTGTCCTAGGACTTCAAATTGTTAGGGGACCACTAAACCCACTAAGAGTCTGCAGTTCTAATTTCTGGATCTAGTCTAGACCCCATTTGTCTAATCTATTGCACTGCAATGAACCAGAAAAAACTCACCTGTGTCTCAAAGGCTATCAATTATTTTAATTCACTTGGCTTTCATGTTGGTGAAGTTGCTTTGTAATGGACAAAGAGAGACAAGGGGAGAAGTATGTGCATGTGGATGGCTGTGTGTGGTGTTAGAGTGTGACGGGAGAAGGCAGTAATGGACCTGTTAAAATGTAATGTAAATGCAATGAGGTAGAGAACATTTTATGATTTCGACTGTTGGCACCAGATTTCCATTTGGGTACAAATCTGTCTTTGTTGGAAAAAGTCTATGTGGTCTCTCCCCTTCCTGCTGGGCAACATTTCAGGGGAGGGAAATAAGTCCTTAGACCAGCGCAGTGGGGAAGATGATGACAAACAGAGGCAGAGGGTTAGGATGGGGAGAAAGATGGTGCCAGCATGATGGTAGAAAGTTTCACCCAAAAGTGTCTTCAATAAACTCCACTACACCCACAAAGTTTTGTCATGAGGGATTTTCGTTGTTTATTGAGTAGTGACAGCAGAGGAGGATCTGTGTTTGCTTGGGGTTCACATGTGGAGCTGGTGAACAAGCTGAAGATGAAGAGGCAGAGGAAGCAGGAGAACTTAAGACTTCCAGAAATTCTCAAAAATGTTTGAATGGGCTTCAGACCATCCAATGTCTCTCACATCTCAAGGAGCATGGAGGCTCAGAATTGACATCTCTGTATTGCATGAGAAAAATCCAAAATAAAATTGCACATATCTCAAAAGCAAGGTATCCTAATTAAGTTAGTCTTAGAATTATTGTGAAATAAGCAAAATTCACTCTTGGAATTTCCAATTTTCTCTTCCTATACGCTTGCCTCTTTAGTGGAAACTTCTCTCTCTACACAAACCAGCATTCTACTTTGTCCCATCATTCCATCGAATAAAATCTACACTTCTCAGAAATGTGACCCAGAGCCTTGAGATGAAGGCATGATGTGCTTATGGTGGGATTTTGTGGACCAACCAGTATGCAGAGGGCTTTCTAGGCTCATTCAAGTGTCCATAGCACAGGGAAATCAGCTCGATGCTTTGTGAATACCTAGAAGGGTGGAATAGGGAGGGTGAGAGGGAGGCTCAGGAGGGAGGGGATATGGGGATATGTATACATATAGCTGATTCACTTTGTTGTACAGCAGAAACTGACAACATTGTAAAGCAATTATACTCCAATGAAGACATTAAAAAAAACCACACAAACACATTAAGGCAGAAAATTTTAAGTTAGAGTCCTTCCACACATCTTATAGCAAAATATATTTTAAATGAATCAAAGAATGATATTCTTAACCATGGAAATTTTCATGAACCTTTTACATTGTAAAAATAAATAAATAACCAAGGGAATCTAACAGTGAAAAAAAAATTTTGCAGCACATATTGAGAGTCAGAGGGCCTAATTTTCTTACTGTATAATGATTTTTTAAATTGTTCATACATTTAACAAATACTATCTGCCTACTATGTGTCAGGCACAGTTCTGGGCATTCCTTGGGGGCTACAGTGGGGAAAAAAGACAGATAAAGTCCCTGTATTCTGGAAGGTGTGGATGAGGTGTAGGAGGTATTAAAAAGATAAACTCCAACACCTCAATGATCAAAGCATGAACTGACAGATCCCATAAAAATAAACATGAAAGGTGATGGTTTATACAATGTTATACAATCATATACAGTGGACTTTGATTTTCACCTACCAAATTGGTAATGATAAGGCTCAATGTTAAGGAAGATGTTGGGGAAAAGGAATTCTTATCTCCTGTTGGTGGAGAGTTGATTCTGTGCAACTTTTCTGGAAGGCTGTTTGTCATTAAGTATCAAAATCTAAAACCACTTACCCTTTACTCAGCAATTCCACATCTAGGAATTTATCCTCCAGTTACATTCACTCATTTGTACAAAGCTACCTGTATAAGGATTAGAAATTTAAAATAGTTTGTAACAGACAAACACTGGTGACTACTTAATTGTTATTAATAAGGGAATAAGTCATTCAAATGTAGTACATTCAGTCAAAAGAATACTACGCTGCTATTCAAAAGGAGCCAGATTTGCATTTGATGATGTGGAAAGATCTTCTCATTATATTGCTAAGTTAAAAAGAAAAAAAAAAGAGAAGCAAGAAAGCAAGAGCCAGGACAGTAGGGCAACTTGTTCCCCACTGTATAAAGTAACATACATACATACGCACACACAGATTAAGGATACACAAGAAACTCTCAATAGCAGCTCTTTCAAATTTGGAGTCTAGGGTGGAAGGAAGACTCTTTCATTGTATAATTTCTCCTTTAAAAAATTATATTAGTCTTTTGTTGAAAAATACTTCTCAATTTAAAAAATACCCCGAGTATGTAGACTATTTATAAGACCAATCTTGAACACTAGAGTAAGCCCTAAGTTCCCATGAGGGCAGTGCTGGGAAGGAGATTCCCACGGATTGGAGTGGCCCCTACAACTTTAGAGAAGAAGGTCTGGTCCCTCGTGGACCTTGAGGGAACCTGCCCCAGAGGCCATGAAGACAATTCCAGAAATGGAAATACCCCCAATATAACACTCTTCTGAGCCATCTAGATAGCCCAATCTCCACCAGGGTCCACAAAACCCTTCCATAAAGGGTCAGAAAGCAAATGTTTTAGGCTTTGGGGGCCACATATGATCTTTGTTATATATATTAAATACATGTATATAGCCATGGGCATACAGAGAAAAGCAGTGTAGGGGAGTTTCTTCTTTAATAGATACTGATTTCTTCTTGTATTCTTGCTGCTGTGCCCTTGTTCATGCTGTTACAATGCTCCTCACACTCACTTCATGAAAATCCTACCCATTTACAAGACCCAGGCATTCATAGTACGATCAGCTTCTCTTCTGCTCTACACAATTACAGACTTACCCACTTTATTTATTTATTTATTTATTTTTTGCGGTACGCGGGCCTCTCACTGTTGTGGCCTCTCCCGTTACGGAGCACAGGCTCCGGACGCGCAGGCTTAGCGTCCATGGCTCACGGGCCCAGCCACTCCGCGGCATGTAGGATCTTCCCGGACCGGGACACAAACCCGCGTCCCCTGCATTGGCAGGCGGACTCTCAAGCACAGCGCCACCAGGGAAGCCCCCACTTTATTAATCTCTAAAGATTATCTGTGCTTTTATGCCATCTTTCTCCTACCAGGTTGGACGCTCCTTCAGGGGAAGGACTGGGCCATGCAATTTTCAATGTTACCCACTGTGCTGGGACAGAGCAGATACTCTAAAAAGACTTTTTGATTCACTGGTTTAAAATTGAAAAAAATGTTGACATTCGGCAAGATCTCCCTCAACCTAACATCTTAGAATAAGGAATGGAGAATGCAAACGCCAACTCATATCAGGTAGTATAGAGAGGGAATAGACCAGGAGCTTTGGAGACAGAGGATGGAGTTCAAAGGCTTGACTCTGACATTTATTAACTGTTTGGTGCTGGGCAAATTACTTAACAATTCTGTGTCTCCATTTCCTCTTCTCTAACCCAGAGTTAATATCATTTGCCTGACTGGGGTAAAAAATATTAAGTATCCTTGTCACTTAAAACATGTTAAGTCAGGATTTATGTCTTGAAACCAAAAACATCCTAATATGTGGAATTCCAGGGTAGGAAATTTACATTTAATATAGAAGGATAGGCAATGACTTTTAAGGTTGTTGATGGGTTACAGTTTTTACATGTGATAAGATTATGTGATAGTGTGTGCTGTGTGACAAACACAGTAACACGTGATGTAATTGTATATTTGTGTGTGCTATGTGAAGTGTGATGTAGAAGAGGACAGAATTTGATTGTGTGATGGTTTGTATCTTGTGACATCATATGTGATAGCATGTGATATGACTTGTAGTAGTGTGTACTATGTGACACACAATATATGATGACGGTGTGTGATATGATTGTGTGGCAGTGTGTACTGTGTGACAGGCAACATGTGATGACGTATGGGATATGATTGTATGGTAACATACACTGTGCCTTGTGTGAGTAGGATAGCGTGGCATACAATTGTGGTCTCACACTGAGATGATTAACCCAGCAGCACAGGGGAGTTTGGGACAGGAAGTAGAAACCAGGAGACAGAGAGGCCTGTTCAGCTGGCCTGTTCAGGCTGTTCAACTGGCTCAGGTGAGCAGTGATCAGGGCACTGGCAGAGGATTGGAATGGGGGGAGATGTGAGAGATAGGACAGCAGTGTATGCCACCTGGATGTCTTGCAGGCAGCTCAACCTAATGTGTATAAAACTGAAGTCCTTATCTTCCTCCTGCATTCCCTCACAGGTGGCGGCAATTTCCCTGACAAGTTGCCCAAGGAAGAACCTCCAAATCATCTCAGCCCTGGCTTTTTCCACTCCCTCAGCCACACCATGTACTTGGCCACTGAAAGCTGCATCAATGTCAAGAGGCTTCTGACTCCTGGCCTCCACTCTTCTTTCCTAGGGTTCTCTGAGCACTGCAGGCTACAGTGTGACATCTCAGGAACAGGAGGAGGAAGAGGCATGATCACAGAAGTAGAAAAGAAAATAGGAACGGAAACCAAGGAACAACAAAGTGTAAAGGAGGCTGGTCAGCAGGAACCAACCCAACAAAGATGTCAAGGAAGAGGTGGAGGGCTAGAAGAAAAAACAATGTCCCCAGTCAGAGCTGCAGCCAACTTCACCCACGAGAAGGCAAGGAAATGCTGTGTTTCCATAATGCTGAGACACAAGGTGCAAAGGAAAAATCCATGCAAATCATCTTTTTTTGGCACTCTGCAGATGAGAAAAAATAAGGGGGAAGTTACTAAATTCAAACCTTGGAGGCAGAAAGCAGAATTCTTAATTCACATGAGCACAGCAGGTATACATTTCTTCAGTTAACAAACACAGGTGTGGAAAACAAATTTAATTTTCTTTGTTTTCCTACAACTGAACTTAGCTTCTGTCTTAAGTTTCCTTTTCATTTAAAAGCTTAATATAAAATATCCCATGGAAAATGGGTGCAGCCTCTATGGAAAACAATAAGGTGGTTCCTCAAAACATTAAAGATAGAATCACCATATGTCCAGCAATTCCACTGCTGGGTAGGTACCCAAAGGAATGGAAAGCAAGAACTCAAAGGAGATATTTGTACACCCAGGTGTATGGTAGCATTTGTTCACAATAACCAAAATGTGGAAGAAATTCAAGTTGTCATGGATGAATGAATAAACAAATGTGGTATATCCATACAGAACAATATTATTCAGCATTAAAAAAGAAGGAAATTCTGACTCCCTCTTGTGAGACCACAAGAATCACAGCCAACTGCTGAACAATCATTGAAAAGAAAACACTGGAACTCACCAAAAAAGAGACCCCACATCCAAAGAAAAAGGAGAAGCCACAATGAGATGGTATGAGGGGCGCAATCACAATAAAATCAAATCCCATAACTGCTAGGTGGGTGACTCACAAACTGGAGAACAATTATACCACAGAAGTCCACCCACTGGCGTGAAGGTTCTGAGACCCACATCAGTCTTCCCAACCTGGGGGTCTGGCAATGGGAGGAGGAATTCCCAGAGAAGCAGACTTTAAAGGTTAGTGGGATTTGACTGCAAGACTTTGACAGGGCAAGGGGAAACAGGGACTCCACTATTGGAGGGCACACACAAAGTAGTGTGCACATCAGGACCCAGGGGGAAGGAGCAGTGACCCCATAGGAGACTGAACCAGACCTACCTTCTAGTGTTGGAGGGTCTCCTGAAGAGGCTGGGGCAAAGCTGTGGCTCACCACGGGGACAAGGACACTGGCAGCAGAAGTACTGGGAAGTACTCCTTGGTGTAAGCCCTCCTGGAGTCTGCCATTAGCCCCACCAAAAGGCCTGTAGGCTCCAGTGCTGGGTTGCCTCAGACCAAACAAACAACAGGGAGGGAGCTCAGCCCCACCTGTGAGCAGACAAGTGGATTAAAGTTTTACTGAGCTCTGCACCAGAGCAACACCCAGCTCTACCCACCGCCAGTCCATCCCATCAGGAAACTTCCATGAGCCTCTTAGATAGCCTCATCCACCAGAGGACAGACAGCAGAAGCCACAAGGACTACAATCCTGCAGGCTGTGGAATGAAAACCACATTCACAGAAAGACAGACAAAATGAAAAGTCAGAGGACTATGTACCAGATGAAGGAACAAGATAAAACCCTGAAAAAACAAATAAATGAAGTGGAGATAGGCAACCTTTCAGAAAATGAATTCAGAATAATGAAAGTGAAGATGATCCAGGACATCGGGAAAAAAATGGAGGCAAAGATCAGGAAGATGCTAGAAATGTTTAACAAAGACCTAGAAGAATTAAAGAACAAACACCTAAAATAATTAAAGAACAAACAGAGATGAACAATACAATAACTGAAATGAAAAATACACTAGAAGGAATCAATAGCAGAATAACTGAGGCAGAAGAACGGATAAGTGACCTGGAAGACAGAATGGTGGAATTCACTGCCATGGAACACAATAATGAAAAAAGAATGAAAAGAAATGAAGACAGCCTAAGAGACCTCTGGGACAACATTAAATGTACCAACATTTGCATGATAGGGGTCCCAGAAGGAGAAGAGAGAGACAAAGCACCTGAGAAAATATTTGAAGAGATTATAGTTGACAACTTTCCTAATATGGGAAAGGAAGTAGCTACCCAAGTCCAGGAGGCACAGAGAGATCCAGGCAGGAGAAACCCAAATAGAAACCCACTGAGACACATAGTAATTAAATTAACAAAAATTAAAGACAAAGCAAAATTGTTCAAAGCAACAAGGGAAAAATGACAAATAACATACAAGGGAACTCTCATAAGGTTAACAGCTGATTTCTCAGCAGAAACTCTACAGGCCAGAAGGGAGAGGCAAGATATATTCAAAGTGATGAAAGGGAACAAAGTACAACAAAGATTACTCTACCTGGCAAGGATCTCATTCAGATTCGAAGGAGAAATCAAAAGCCTTACAGTCAAACAAAAGCTAAGAGAGTTCAGCATAATGAAACAAGCTCTAAAACTAATGCTAAAGGAACTTCTCTGAGTGGAAAACACAAAAGAAAAGGACCTACAAAAACAAACCCAAAACAATTAAGAAAATGGTCATAGGAACATACATATCAATAATTACCTTAAACGTGAATGGATTAAATGCTCCAACCAAAAGACACAGGCTTGCTGGAATAAAAATGATATTCTATGCAAATGGAAATATATAGAAAGCTGGAGTAGTAATATTCATATCAGATAAAATAGACTTTAAAATAAAGAATGTTACAAGGACAACGAAGGACACTACACAATGATCGAGGGATCAATCCAAGAAGAAGATATAACAATTATAAATATATATGCACCCAACATAGGAGCACCACAATACATAAGGTAACTGCTAACAGCTATAAAAGAGGAAATCAACAGTAACACAATAATAGTGGGGGACTTTAACACCTCACTTACACCAATGGACAGATCATCCAGAACGAAAATTAATAAGGAAACACAAGCTTTAAATGACACAATAGACCTGAGAGATTTAATTCATATTTATAGGACATTCCATCTGAAAACAGCAGATTACATTTCTTCTCAAGGCAAACAGAACATTCTCCAGGATACATCACATCTTGGGTCACAAATGAAGCCTCAGTAAATTTAAGAAAAATGAAATTCTATTAAGCATCTTTTCCGACCACAAAACTATGAGATTAGAAATAAATTACAGGGAAAAAAAAGGAAAGAACACAAACACATGGAGGCTAAACAATACGTTCCTAAATAACCCAGAGAACACTGAAGAAATCAAAGAGGAAATTAAAAAATGCCCAGAGACAAATGACAACAAAAACACAATGATCCAAAACCTATGGGATGCAGCAAAGGCAGTTCTAAGAGGGGAAGTTATAGCAATACAAGCCTACCTCAGGAAACAAGAAAAATCTCAAATAAACAACCTACCCTTACACCTAAAGGAACTAGAGAAAGAAAACAAACAAAACCCCAAGTTAGTAGAAGGAAATAAATCATAAAAATCAGAGCAGAAATAAATGAAAAAGAAACAAAGAAAACAATAGCAAAGATCAATAAAACTAAAAGCTGGTTCTTTGAGAAGATAAACAAAATTGATAAACCTTTAGCCAGACTCATCAAGAAAAAGAGGGAGAGGATTCAAATCAATAAAATTAGAAAGAAAAAGGAGAAGTTACAACTGACCCCCCAGAAATACAGAGCATCTTAAGAGACTACTACAAGCAACTCTATGCCAACAAAATGGAAAACCTGGGAGAAATGGACAAACTGTTAGAAATGTATAACCTTCCAAGAGTGAACCAGGAAGAAATAGAAAATATGAACAGACCAATCACAAGTAATGAAATTGAAACTGTAGTTAAAAATCTTCCAACAAACAAAGTCCCAGGACCAGATGGTTTCACAGGTGAATTCTATCAAACAATTGGAGAAGAGCCAACATCTATCCTTCTCAAGCTCTTCTAAAAATATAGCAGAAGGAGGAACACTCCCAAACTCATTCTACTCATTCACCGTCATCCTGATACCAAAACCAGACAAAGATACCACAAAAAAAGAAAATTACAGACCAATATCACTGATGAATATGGATGCAAAAATCCTCAACAAAATACTAGCAAACAGAATCCAACAACACATTAAA
>NC_041222.1:76952061-76963534 GCF_002837175.3 Physeter macrocephalus
CATTTGCACAAAAAGAATAAAATACCTAGGAATAAACCTACCTAAGGAGGTAAAAGACCTGTACTCAGAAAATTATAAGACACTGATGAAAGAGATCAAAGATGGCACAAACAGATGGAGAGATAGACCATGGTCTTGGATTGGAAGAATCAACATTGTGAAAATGACTATACTACTCAGTATAATCTAGAGATTCAGTGCAATCCTTGTCAAATTAACTGTGTCAGTTTTTACAGAACTAGAATAAAAAAATCTTAAAATTTGTATGGAGACAGAAAAGCCAAAGCAATCTTGAGGGAAGAATGGCACTGGAGGAATCAGACTCTGACTTCAGACCATACTACAAAGCTACAGTAATCAAGACAATATGGTACTGGCACAAAAACAGAAATATAGATCAATGGAACAGGATAGACAGCCCAGAGATAAACTCACGCACCTATGGTCAACTAGTCTATGACAAAAGAGGTAAGGCTATACAATGGAGAAAAGACAGTCTCTTCAATAAGTGGTGCCGGGAAAACTGGACAGCTATATGTAAAACAATGAAATTAGAACAGTCCCTAATACCATACACAAAAATAAACTCAAAATGGATTAAAGACCTAAATGTAAGACTGGACACTATAAAAGTCTTAGAGGAAAACATAGGAAGAACACTCTTTGACATAAGGATCAGGAAGAACTTTTTTGACCCACCTCGTAGAGTAATGGATATAAAAACAAAAATGAACAAATGGGACCTAATGAAACTTAATAGCTTTTGCACAGCAAAGGAAACTGCAAACAAGGCGTAAAGACAACCCTTAGAATGGGAGAAAATATTTGCAAACGAATCAATGGACAAAGGATTAATCTCCAAATTATATAAACAGCTGATGCAGCTCAATATTAAACAAAAAAAAAACCAATCAAAAAATGGGCAGAAGACCTAAATAGACATTTCTCCAAAGAAGATATACAGATGGCCAAAAGGCACATGAAAAGCTGCTCAACATCACTAATTATTAGAGAAATGCAAATCAAAACTACAATGAGGTATCTCCTCACACTAGTTAGAATGGGCTTCATCAGAAAATATACAAGCAGCAAATGCTGGAAAGGGTGTTGAGAAAAGGGAACCCTCTTACACTGTTGGTGGGAATGTAAATTGATACAGCCACTAAGGAGAACAGTATGGAGGTTCCTTAAAAAGCTAAAAGTAGAATTACCATATGACCCAGCAATCCCAGTACTGGGTGTATACCCAGAGAAAACCATAATTCAAAAAGACACATGCATCCTAATGTTCATTGCAGCACTATTTACAATAGCCAGGTCATGGAAGCAACCTAAATGCCCATCGACAGACAAATGGATAAAGAAGTGGTAATTATATACATGGAATATTACTCAGCCATAAAAAGGAACGAAATTGGGTCATTTATAGATGGACCTAGAGACTTTCATACAGAGTGGAGTACGTCAGAAAGAGAAAAATAAATATTGTATATCAATGCACATATGTGGAATCTAGAAAAATGGTACAGATGTACTGGTTTGCAAGGCAGAAATGGAGAGACAGTTGTAGAGAACAAATGTATGGACACCAAGGGGGGAAAGCAAGGGTGGGGGTGGTGGGATGAACTGTGAGATTG
The DNA here is from genome assembly GCF_002837175.3 of Physeter macrocephalus. NCBI lineage: Eukaryota > Metazoa > Chordata > Mammalia > Artiodactyla > Physeteridae > Physeter > Physeter macrocephalus. Next base: position 76,953,699 of record NC_041222.1, read on the forward strand.
TGATTGACATATATAGACTAATATGTATAAAATAGTTAACTAATAAGAACCTGCTGTATAAAAATAAATTTAATTTTTAAAAAAGAAATCCTAACACAAGTTATAATATCAAGGATGAATCTTGATGACATTATGCTAAGTGAAATGAGCCAGACATAATAGGACAAATACTGTGTGATTCCATTTATATGAGCTACCTAGATAGTCCGATTCATAGAGACAGAAAGTAGAGAAGCTGGGGAAGGGAGGAATGGGGATTTAATGCTTAATCAGTACAGAGTTTGTTTTGTAAGATGAAAAGAATTCTTGTGAAGGTAACACAACATGAATGCATTTAATGGCAATAAACTGTACACTTAAAGATGTTTAAGATGGTAACTATTATACGTATTTTACCACAATTTAAAGAAAGAAGTGAGAAGTGAGAAGGTAATTTTTGTAAACTTAATCTAAAATATTCCAAAGAATTAAGTCACTTAAGTGTTATTCTCACTGTTTTAGGTTTAAGCTCAGGCAATAGAGGATTTCCTTGTCTCTCTCTGTGGGCTCACTGGACAGCATGGAATGGGAATGGGGGAGGGGATGAAGAAGTGTCTGATCTGTGATAAACTATTCTCTTTGGGCATCTGCTGAGAGGTATCACCCAATGACCTTGTCCCTCTAGACTCTCAGACCTCTGAGGGTCCCCAGCCAGAGGGTCCCTGCCAGCTTCTGTTGTAGGACCACTTGCTGTGACCAAGACTTCCCTTCATATCAGTCAGCTTCTGATGGACATTCTAGTTGTTTCCAATATTGAGGATCACAAGTAATACTTCTATGAACGTCCTCATATGTGTTTGTGGTGAGCATATATTCGCATTTCTGTTGGACATGAAACTAAGAGGGAAACTATTCAGCCATAGGGTCTGCATATGTTCAGATTTAACAAATACACAGCTTCCCAACTGGTTTACCAATGTACACTCCCACCAGCAGTGCACAGGAGCTATGATTGTTTCACCAACACTTGATGGTTTTGGTCTTTTTCATTTTAAGCATTCTGGTGGGTGGGTTGAAGTTGTATTGTGGTATTATTTTTTCATTTCCCTGATGACTAATGAAGTAGAGTATTTTTTCATGTGCTTGCTCACCACTTGGATAACTTCTTCTGTAAATGTCTGTTGTCCTTCTTTCTATTGTTCTTCTTGCCTTTTATTGGTTAGCAGGATTTATATATTTATGTATAAATATTATATATAATTATAGTTTATATAATATAGCTTATATTATATAAATACACATAAAATACATACCTAAAATATATATGTATAGAGTTCATCCTTGAACAACACAGGGATTAGAGGTGCTGACCCTCTGAGCAGTCAAAAATCCCATGTAATTTATAACTGGCCCTCTTTATCCACCATTCCTCTGTATTCATGGTTCCACATTCACAGATTCAAGCAACAAGGATCATGTAGTACTGTAGTATCTACTATTGAAAAAAATACACATAGGAGTGAACCAAGGCAGTTAAAACCAGTGTTGTTCAATGGTCCACTGTGTGTGTGTATAATCATCTGTCTATTATGCACAGGAATCCCTTGTTAGATATATGTGTTATAACTATATAACTACACTCTAAAGCTAGCATTTTCACTGCATTAGTAGTATCTTTTCATACACAGAAGTTTACATTATTAATGTGGTCCAATATATCTTTTTTTTCCTTTATGACTAGTGCTTTTTGTACTATGTTTAAGAAATATTTGTCTATATTCATGAAGATATTCTTCTAAAAGCTTTATTGTTATACCACTCATATTTTCATCCTTGATCCATCTGGAATTGATTTTTGTGTGTGGGGTGAAATAGAAGTTGAGATTTATTTTTTTTCAATGTGGATATTCAGTTTACCCAACACCATTTATTAAAAAGACAATCCTTTCCTCAATGTATTGCAATGTCAATGTCATAAGCCAATAGAATGTATATGTGTAGGCCCATTTATGAGTTCTCTCTTCTGTTATACTACTCATCAGTATTGCACCCTTGGGTCAATATTACACTGTCTTAATTATTATAGCTTTATAGTCGTTCTTGGTTTCTGCTAACATGGGTCCTCCAGCTTTGTTGTTGCTCTTCTTCAAGAGTGACTTGATTATTCTTCCCCCTTTGCATTTCCATATTCACTTTTGAATCAGTTTTTTAAATTTACCTTCACACACACACACACACACACACACACACAACCTGCTGGAATTTTGATTAGAATTTTATTGAATCTATAGATAAATTTGGGGAAAATTAGCATGTTTACAATAATGAGTCTTCCAATCCATGGTCATGGAATACTATTCTATTTATTTAGATCTTCTTTAATTTCCCTCAATAATATTTTGTTTACAGAGTAGAAGTCTTCATTAATTTTATTGTATGTATTCCTAAGCATTTTGATGCTTTAATAATTTTCTATTTTATAATTATCTTGCTAAATTCAAGTATTAATTTTAATAATGTGTAGATTATTTCATCTTAATTTTCTATTTCTTTCTGGTATACAGAAATAAATATAGAAATAAAATTGATTTTTAAAATATTGACCTTGTATTTAGTCAGCTTGCTAAGTTCAATTGTTAATTCTTATTTTTTGCAGATTCTTTTGAATTTCCTATGTACACAATAACAATATCTTCAAATGATGACGGTATTATTTCCTTTCCAATTCTTAAGCATTTTATTTAATTTTCTTGTCTTATTGTACTTGCTAGAATCTCCAGTATAAGTTGAATAGAAGCTTGAAGTACACATCTTTGTCTCATTCCCAGTCTCAGGGGCAGAGTTTTTAATATTTTACCATAAATGTGAAAATCTTACTGTAAGATTTTGTAAAAAGAAAATCCTTTTTGAATTTGAGTCTCCTATTTCTAATTTACTAAGAGGACTTTTGAAAAAATAATGGGTATTGAATTTTCTTCAATGCTGTGTATTTCTCAATAAGGAATATGAAATCATTTTTCCTATTTCTGTTAATGTGGTGAATAACACTAATTGATTTTTTGAATGCTAAACTACACCTATGCATTAATTTCGTTGATTTGCAAGTATTTCATGTAAGATTTTCATATCTAGGTCATGAGAGACATTGGCTTGTGTTATTCCTTCTTACTGTGTCCTTGTCAGAGTTTGGTATCAAAATTAAGCTGCCCTCTGCAAACAAGTTCAGATGTGTTCCATCTTTTCCTTTACTCTGGAAGAGTTTATGTAAGGTTGATATTATTTCTTCCTTAAATATTTGGAGAAAATTACTGGTGAATCATCTGGGGATGGAATTTTCTTTCTGGGATGACTATTACTCAATTTGTTTAATCAAAAACTTATTTAGATATTCCTTCTTGGGTCATATTTGGCAACTGTTTTTGAGAGATTGGTCCATAGCATCTAAATTTTCAAATTTATTGGCATAAAATTGTTTATAGTATCCTTTTATGATATTTTTAATATCTGTAGGATACACACAAATGTCCTCATTTTATTCATGTTACTGGCAATTTGTATTTTCTTTTTTCTTTATCAATGTTGCTAGGAGTTTACCAAGTTTATTAATCTCTTCAAAGAGCCAACTTTGGCACTATTGATTTTCTTTATTGAACATTTGTGGGTTTTTAAATATATATATATATATATATTTTTTTTTTTCAGTTTATTTTATTTATTTTTGGCTGTGTCGGCTCTTTGTTGCTGCGTGTGGGCTATCTCTAGTTGCGGCAAGTGGGGGCTCCTCTTCGTTGCAGTGCACGGGCTTCTCATTGTGATGGCTTCTTGTTGCAGAGCACAGGCTGTAGGTGCACGGGCTTCAGTAGTTGTGGCATGTGGGCTCAGTAGTTGTGGCACACGGGCTTAGTCGCTCCACAGCATGTGGGATCTTCCCGGACCAGGGCTCAAATCCATGTCCCTTGCATTGGCAGGCAGGTTCTTAACCAATGCGCCACCAGGGAAACCCTTCTTTATTGAACATTTGGTATCCATTTCATGATTTCTGTTTTTAATTAATTCTTTCCTTCTTTGAGTTTCTTTTGCTATTCTTTTCATAGCTTCTTGAAATGAAGGCTTGCATTGTATATTGAAAACCTTTATGTAATTATTGTTTTCTTAGAAATTTGGGTAAATATTTCATGCAACTTGAAAACAAAATGTATACTGTTGCCATCAGGCCCAGTATTCTCTATGTATCAATTAGGTTATATTTGTTAGTTGTGTAGTTAAGATCTTCTGTATCATTATTGGGTATTTTTAGTATGCTTGTTTTCTCAGCTGAGAGGAGTTTGTTAAAATTTCTTTTCATCATTGTAGATTTGTCTAATCTCTCTTTTTAATTGTGTCAATTTTTGCCCTCTATGTCTTAAAGCCATGCTATTGAGTGCTCACAAATTTAGAATTTTTATATTGTTCCAATGGATTGACCTGTCTGTCATTATGAAATAACTTGCTTTGTCTCTAGAAATGCTTCTTGCCTTAAATTCTCCTTTGTCTAGTATTAGCATAGCTACCTCAGCTTTCTTTTCGTTGATGTATGCATAGTATATTTTAAAACATTTTACTTATATCAAAGTGTGTGTTTTGCAAGCAGCATATAAATGGCTTTTATATTTCTATTCAGTCTGAAAATCTGAGACTTTTAATTGGAGTATTTAGTCCATATCACTTATTATAATTACTAATATATTTGTGTTTATCACTACCAACTTACACTTGATCTTCTGTTCCTTTGCTTTCATTTCTTGACTTCTTTTGGATTAATAAAATATTTTATTATACCATCTTTTCATTTATTGTCCTATCAGTTATGTTTTATTTTTTTACTTTTCTTTGAATGGCTATTCTATAAATGAACATATATACTCTTAACTTATTACTAAATTAATAATGCAAATTATTACCTTTACTACCTCTCATAATGCTTTAGGTGCATTTGCAATTTAACATTTTTGATGTATAGTTAACCTGCCTTTGGTTCTAAATATATTTTAAACACAGCAAGACATTACTACTATTGCATTGCTTAGTCAGTGTTCATTTTTACTTGCCTTTTCTGTTGTTCTTCATTTCTTCCTTCATTTTGGAGTTTCCTTCTTTTTGCTTTTTCTGAAAAACTCCCTTTAGTATATCTTGCAGTCACATCAGCTAACAACAAACTCTCTCTCAGCTTTGGTGTCTCTGCAAACATCTTAATTTTGCCTTTGTTTTTGAAGGATATTTTCACTGTGTAGAGAATGCTAGTTGGCAGTTTCATTTTTTAAACACCTTAAAGATGTCATTCTACTGTCTTCTGGCTTCTACTGTCTCTGTTGAGAAGTTAGTGATGACCTAATTGTTACTTTGTTGCTCCTTTGAAGGTGATAATTTCCTCTCACTTGAGCTGCTTTTGGAACTTGAAGTCACATATGTTAGTCTATTTCAATTGTTTTCCGAATAGCTCTTACACTTTTTCCCCATAGTTCTCACATTTTCTATCTATCTCTGAATTTTAGTTTGGGTATTTTTTATTGGCATATCATTCAATTTACCTGTCTTACCTGCCTGCATTTAACCTGCTTTTAAACATACTTATTGAGTTCTTAATATCAGATGTATTTTTCAGTTCTAGAGTTCACATTTGGTTCTATTTTAAGGATACTATATCTCTGGTGAAGTTCCATTTGTTTCCTCTAGTTTCTTGAGCACATTAATTTAAATTATTTTAAAGCCCTTGTCTGCTAAGTTCAATATCTAAATTATCCAGGTGTCTGTTTGCGACTTATTTTATGTTTATTCCTTGGTATTTTATTTTTATTTTATTTTTTGTTACTTTGTGAATTTTTTTTTAACATTTTTTTAAACATTTTGATCACTTTTCCATTCAGTGACTTTTTCTGAAAAGTGAGACTTTGCATATGAATAACTGAAGAAGTACAGAAAATTACAAAATAAAACTTCACCCTAAATCCTATTACCTATGCATTACTGTTATTAAGAGCAACTGGAACATCATTCATTATGTAGATTAGAATAAATGGGCAGATAAATGGAAATAAGTAATCCACATGTGATCAAATTATACATGTTGCATTTTAAGTAAAAGTTGTGTTTTATTTTACTTAAATTTATTTATTTATTTACTTATTTATTTATTTATTTATTTTTGCAGTATGCGGGCCTCTCACTGTTGTGGCCTCTCCCTTTGTGGAGCACAGGCTCCAGACACGCAGGCTCAGTGGCCATGGCTCATGGGCCTAGCCGCTCTGTGGCATGTGGGATCTTCCCAGACCGGGGCACGAACCTGTATCCCCTGCTTTGGCAGGCAGACTTTCAACCACTGCACCACCAGGGAAGCCCTTACTTAAATTTAACAGAAAAAAACCTGAAGGAATTGCTGATCCTTAGATAAATGTTTATCACCCCATAATGTTAATGTTTGCATGGTATTTCTTTTTCCATTCTTTTATTTTCAACCTATTTCATTATAGTTGAAGTGAGTTTCTTATAGACAGCATATTGCTTTATTCATTCTGTCAGTGTTTGTTTCTAATTGGTGTACTTAGAATCAACTTACATATAAAATAATTATTGAAAGTTAAGACTTAATTCAGCATTTCATTGTTTGTTTTCTGTATTTTTTTCCTCTGTTTCTTGTTCCTCTATTTCTCTTTCTTACCTTCCTATGGGTTACTTAAATATATTTTTAGGATTCCATCTTGATTTATATGTACTGTTTTTGGTTATATCAGTTTTGGTTTTATTTTTTAGTGGTTGTTCTAGGTGTTACAATATACATACAAAGACGTTTAACCACTTAAAGTGAAGTATAGAAAACATGCTTCTATTTCATCTCCTTTACCTTCTCTGACTTTAAAATATAATTATCTTAAATTTTTCCTCTATATACATTGAACATCACATTGGTTGGTGTTACAATTTTTGCTTCAATTATTACATATGATTTAAGAGACTTCATAAGAAATAGAATAGTCCTTATTTTTTACCCATTCTGATGTTCTTCTATTCTTTCTGAAGTTCCAAATCTTCTGTTATAATTTCCTTTCTGTTTAGAGAACTTACTTTATCCTTTAATGGTTAGTTTGTTAACAGTAAATTCTCTAAGATTTCCTTTCCCTAAGAATGTCTTCATTTGTGCTTTATTCCTGAAGGATATATTTCAAGATTGACATTTCTTTTTTTCTTTCCAAATCTGCTATCATTCAAATCAGTATTTCTCTATAAGTATTGTGACATTTCTCTCTGGTTGCTTTCAAGTTTTTTCCTTTAGCTTTAGTTTTCAGAAGATTAATTTTGATGTGTCATGCTGTGGATTTCTTTGGGTTTATCTTAGTTGGGATTCTCAAAGCTTCTTGAATCTCTAGGTTTGTGTCACTGAATTCAGGATATTTCTAGCCATATTTCTTTGAATACTTGTTCAGTCCCACTGTTTTTCTCTCCTTTTTCCTTCTGGAGCTCCAATGATGCAAATATTAGCTCTTGTGTTAATTGTCCCACAGGTACCTGAGATTTTGTCCCTTTTTATCAGTCTACTTTCTCTTTATGTTCAGACTGAGTAAATTCTGTTGATCTGCCCTCAAGTTTACAGATACTGTCTTCTGTCAATTCCACTCTGTAATGAACTCACCCAATGATTTTTTTCAGTTATTATATGCTTCAGTTCTACAACTTCCATTGGTTTTTTTTTATATAACTTCTATTTCTCTGATGAGACTTTCTATTTTTTTAATTAATTCAAGGCAATTTATCATTGTTTTTTAAAGCATTTTCAGATAGTTCCAACATTGGATTTATCTTACTTTTGTCATCTGTATTTTCTCATTCATGTTGTGATTCTCCTGGTTCTTGGTATAACTAGTGATTTTTTTTTTTTTTTTTTCCCGTACGCAGGCCTCTCACTGCTGTGGCCTCTCCTGTTGTGGAGCACAGGCCAGACGTGCAGGCCCAGAAGCCATGGCTCACGGGCCCAGCCGCTCCGCGGCATGTGGGATCTTCCCGGACCGGGACACGAACTCGTGTCCCCTGCATCAGCAGGTGGACTCTCAACTACTGCGCCACCAGGAAAGCCCATAACTAGTGATTTTTAAAAATTTTATCCTGGGGCTTCCCTGGTGGCGCAGTGGTTGAGATGCAGGGGACATGGGTTCGTGCCCCGGTCCGGGAAGATCCCACATGCCGTGGAGTGGCTGGGCCTGTGAGCCATGGCCGCTGAGCCTGCACATCCAGAGCCTGCGCTCCGCAATGGGAGAGGCCACAAAAGGGAGAGGCCCGTGTACCGCAAAAAAAAAAAAAAAAAAAAATTTATCCTGGATATTTTGGATACTATATATTGAAACTTAATATCTTATTTAATCTTTTAATAGGTAGTACTCCTGTTGAGGGATAGCATGAGGGCTGTGTGGTAATGTTCAGCCTCTCACAAGGCAGTGCTGACACCATCCTTGCAAAAGTGGGCCACTGATTCACTCTGCCTTAGTGAAACAGGTTGGATGAGAATTCAGCTTCCCCAGTACCTTCCCAGGGAAAGTGGGCACCACATTACATTGCTTCATTTTCTTCAAGTGGAGGTATAAATCAGCTCCTCAGTGGGCTTCACTGCCATCAGGGAGGGAAGAAGCAGAGGTCTGACTCACACCACTCTGTTAATGAAAACGTAGAGCCTTAGATCCCCACTGGCACCAGTGGAAAGGAGGAAGCAAGCAGAGTGCCAGCTACTGCTGCATTTGCCAAGTTCATTCAGCCTTGTTGATTCTAGGTGAAGGTGGACCCTGATGACACTGGAGGAAAGGTGGTGAAGCCAAATGGTGACTAACTCTACCTACTACTTCCTCATCACATTCCGTTCTGCTGGGTGGGGGTGGAGGCTCATCTCCCCAATGGATCCCATCAACACAACCATGACCAAGGATTTGAAGCATGACCTGCTTTGACAGGCAAGGGATTAAAGATCAACTGCCAACCCAGTTCATCCAACATTACCCAATGGGCCAACCGTACTGTCATTACCTCCTTCTGTCAGGTGGGAGATGGAAGATTAGCTCTATGCTCAGCCCTGCAGACACCACCTGGCAAGGAAAATCAGAGCATGCCACCTGCTTCAGTGAGGGTTTAGAGTTTTGCGAGATAAACTTACTACACAACACAGTGAAACCTCAGAGAGAAATTCATCTTTTCCATTTGTGTCTGATTATTGTCAAAAAGGTTTCCTGTTGTTAGACTGTTCTTTCCTCAGTCCTTTGGCTATGGGGAACATGCTTTGCCTATGTCATTTAATGGTGCTGGGTTGGAGGTTTCTGCTTTGTCTAATCAAGGATACATAGGAGGCAACAAGTCAACCCAGGGAATTCACCAACGTATTGTTCCTTATATCCCAGGACTTTAGACAGCCCACTGCTTTCTTTCCACCTTTCAGAAACTTTATATCTTTGTTGTATTACACCCAGGGTCTTTTATTCGTAGAGGAGAGGACAGGGAGGAATGAGCTACTGTATCTTGGAAGAACAGCAAGCCCCAAATCATTCGATTTTAGTTCTACATTTAGACAGATCAACACACAGCTTTTTTCTATTTGATTTCTATTCTATTTTTATGAAGACTTTTTTTTTAAACATCTTTATTGGAGTATAATTGATTTAAAATGGTGTGTTAGATTCCGCTTTATAACAAAGTGAATTAGTTATACATATAAATATATTCCCATATCTCTTCCCTCTTGCATCTCCCTCCCTCCCACCCTCCCTATCCCACCCCTCTAGGTGGTCACAAAGCACCGAGCTGATCTCCCTGTGCTATGCGGCTGCTTCCCACTAGCTATCTATTTT
>NC_041222.1:76963723-76965505 GCF_002837175.3 Physeter macrocephalus
CCCCCTTGGTGTCCATACGTTTGTTCTCTATATCTGTGTCTCAATTTCTGCCCTGCAAACCGGTTCATCTGTACCATTTTTTCTAGGTTCCACATATATACGTTAATATACAATATTTGTTTTTCTCTTTCTGACTTACTTCACTCTGTATGACAATCTCTAGGTCCATCCACCTCACTACAAATAACACAATTTCGTTCCTTTTTATGGCTGAGTAATATTCCATTGTATGTATGTGACAAATCTTCTTTATCCACTAATCTGTTGATGGACATTAGGTTGCTTCCATGTCCTGGCTAATGTAAATAGAGCTGCAATGAACATTGTGGTACATGACACTTTTTGAATTATGGTTTTCCGAGGGTATATGCCCAGTAATGGGATTGCTGGGTTGAATGGTAGTTCTATTTTTAGTTTTTTAAGGAACCTCCATACTGTTCTCTATAGCGGCTGTATCAATTTACATTCCCACCAACAGTGCAAGAGGGTTCCCTTTTCTCCTCACCCTCTGCAGCATTTATTGTTTCTAGATTTTTTGATGATGGCCATTCTGACCAGTGTGAGATGATATCTCATTTTAGTTTTGATTTGCATTTATCTAATGATTAATGACATTGAGCAGTCTTTCATGTGTTTGTTGCCAATCTGTATACCTTCTTTGGAGAAATGTCTTTTTAGGTGTTCTGCCAATTTTTGGATTGGGTTGCCTGTTTTTTTGATATTGAGCTGCATGAGCTGCTTGTAAATTTTGGAGATTAATCCGTTGTCAGTTGCTTCACTTGAAAATATTTTCTCTCATTCTAAGGGTTGTCTTTTCATCTTGTTTATGGTTTCCTTTACTGTGCAAAAGCTTTTAGTGTCATTAGGTCCCATTTGTTTATTTTTGGTTTTATTTCCATTTCCCTAGGAGGTGGGTCAAAAAGATCTTTCTGTGACTTATGTTATAGAGTGTTCTGCCTGTGTTTTCCTCTAAGAGTTTGATAGTGCCTGCCCTTACATTTAGGTCTTTAAACCATTTTGAGTTTATTTTTGCGTATGGTGTTAGGGAGTGTTCTAATTTCATACTTTTACAAGTAGCTATCCAGTTTTCCCAGCACCACTTGTTGAAGAGGCTGTCTTTTCTTCACTGTGTATTCTTGCCTCCTTTATCAAATATAACATGCCCATATGTGCGTGGGTATATCTCTGGGCTTTCTATCCTCTTCCATTGATCCATATTTCTGATTTTGTGCCAGTAGGTACTGTCTTGATTACTGTAGCTTTGTAGTATAGTCTGAAGTTAGGTATCCTGATTCCTCCAGCTCCGTTTTTCTTTTCAAAGATTGCTTTGGCTATTCGGGGTCTTTTGTGTTTCCATACAAATTGTGGAATTTTTTGTTCTACTTCTGTGAAAAATGCCAGTGATATTTTGATAGGGATTGCATTGAATCTGTAGATTGCTTTGGGTAGTATAGTCATTTTCACAATGTTGAGTCTTCCAATCAAAGAACATGGTATATCTCTCCATCTATTTGTATCATCTTTAATTTCTTTCATCAAGTCTTATAATTTTCTGCATACAGGTCTTTTGTCTCCTTAGGTAGGTTTATTCCTAGACATTTTATTCTTTTGTTGCAATGGTAAATGGGAGTGTTTCCTTAACTTCACTTTCAGATTTTTCATCATTAGTGTATAGGAATGCAAGAGATTTCTGTGCATTAATTTTGTATCCTGCTACTTTACCAAATTCATTGATTAGCTCTAGTAGTTTTCTGGTAGCATCTTTAGGATTCTCTATGTATA
>NC_041222.1:76966272-76967143 GCF_002837175.3 Physeter macrocephalus
GAAGGTTGTGCATTTCTAAGAATCTGTCCATTTCTTCCAGGTTGTCCATTTTATTGGCATATAGTTGCTTGGAGTAATCTCTCATGATCCTTTGTATTTCTGCAGTGTCAGTTGCTACTTCTCTTTTTTCATTTCTAATTCTATTGATTTGAGTCTTCTCCCTTTTTATCTTGATGAGTCTGGTTAATGGTTTATCAATTTAGTTTATCTTCTCAAGGAACCGGCTGTTAGTTTTATTGATCTTTGCTATTGTTTCCCGTTTCCTTCATTTCTTTTTCATTTATTTCTGATCTGATGTTTATGATTTCCTTCCTTCTGCTAAATATGGGTTTTTTTCTTCTTCTTCCTCTAATTGCTTTAGGTGTAAGCTTAGGTTGTTTATTTGACCTGTTTCTTGCTTCTTAAAGTAGGATTTATTGCTATAAACCTCCCTTTAAGAACTGCTTTTGCTGCATCCCATAGGTTTTTGGTCGTCGTGTTTTCACTGTCATTTGTTTCCAGGTATTTTTTGATTTCCTCTTTGATTTCTTCAGTGAATTCTTGGTTATTAAGTAGTATATTGTTTAGCTTCTGTGTGTTTGTATTTTTTGCAGATTTTTCCCTGTAATTGATATCTAGTCTCATAGCTTTGTGGTCGGAAAAGATACCTGATACGATTTTAATTTTCTTAAATTTACCAAGGCTTGATTTGTGACCCAAGATATGATCTATCCTGGAGAATGTTCCATGAGCATTTGAGATGAATGTGTCTTCTGTAGTTTTTGGATGGAATGTCCTATAGATATCAATTAAGTCCATCTTGTTTAATCTATCATTTATAGCTTGTGTTTCCTTATTTATTTTCATTTTGGATGATCTGTCCATTGGTGAA
>NC_041222.1:76967281-76972600 GCF_002837175.3 Physeter macrocephalus
AAGTCTATTTTGTCTGATATGAGAATTGCTACTCTAGCTTTCTTTTGATTTTCATTTGCATGGAATATCTTTTTCCATCCCCTCTCTTTCGGTCTGTATGTGTCCCTAGGTCTGAAGTGGATCTCTTGTAGACTGCATATATATGGGTCTTGTTTTGTATCCATTCAGCCAGTCTATGTGTTTTGGTTGGAGCATTTAATCCATTTACATTTAAGGTAATTATCGATATGTAAGTTCTTATTACCATTTTCTTAATTGTTTTGGGTTTGTTATTGTACGTCTTTTCCTTCTCTTGTGTTTCCTGCCTAGAGAAGTTCCTTTAGCATTTGTGGTAAAGCTGGTTTGGCAGTGCTGAATTCTCTTAGCTTTTGCTTGTCTGTAAAGATTTTAATTTCTCCATCAAATCTGAATGAGATTCTTGCTGGGTAGAGTAACCTTGGCTGTAGGTTTTTCCATTTCATCACTTAAATATGTCCTGCCACTCCTTCTGGCTTGCAGAGTTTCTGCTGAGAGATCAGCTCTTAATCTTATGGGGATTCCCTTGTGTGTTATTTGTTGTTTTTCCCTTGCTGCTTATAATATTTGTTCTTGTATTTAATATTTGATTGTTTGATTAATATGTGTCTTGGCGTGTTTCTCCTTGGATTTATCCTGTATGGGACTCTCCGCTTCCAGGTCACTTATTCGTTCTTCTGCCTCAATTATTCTGCTTCTGATCCCTTCTAGAGAATTTTTAATTTCATTTATTGTGTTGTTCATCACTGTTTGTTTGCTCTTTCGTTCTTCTAGGTCCTTGTTAAACATTTCTTGTATTTTCTGCATTCTATTTCAAAGATGTTGGATCATCTTTATTATCATTATTCTGAATTCTTTCTCAAGTAAACTGCCTATTTCTTCTTCATTTGTTAAGTCTAGTGGGTTTTTGTCTTGCTCCTTCATCTGCTGTGTGTTTCTCTGTTTTCTCATTTTTTTAACTTACTGTGTTTGGGGTCTCCTTTTTGCAGGCTGCAGGTTCCTAGTTTCTTTTGTTTTTGGTGTCTGTCCCCAGTGGCTAAGGCTGGTTCAGTGGGTTGTGTAGGCTTCCTGGTGGAGGGGAGTAGTGCCTGTGTTCTGGTCAATGAGGATGTTGTATTTCTGGTGGGCAGGTCCACATCTGGTGGTGTGTTTTGGGGTTTCTGTGGCCTTATGATTTTAGGCAGCCTCTTTGCTGATGGATGGGTTTGTGTTCCTGTCTTGCTAGTTGTTTGGCATAGGGTGTGTCCAGCACTGTAGCTTGCTGGTCATTGAGTTGAACTGGGTGTTGGCATTGACATGGAGATCTCTGGGAGATTTTCGCCATTTGATATTATGTGGAGCTGGGAGGTCTCTTGTGGACCAGTGTCCTGAACTTGGCTCTCCCTCCTCTGCCGCCTGGCTGAGGCACCAAGAGCCTGTCATCCACATAGCTCAGAATAAAATGGAGAAAAAAAGGAAAGAAAGAAAGAAAGAAGAAGATAAAATAAAATAAAGTTACTAAAATAAAAAATAAGAAATAATTAAATAAAAATAGTTTTTCAAGTAATTAAAAAAAAGAAGAGAGCAACCAAACCAAAAAACAAATCCACCAATGATAACAAGTGCTAAAAACTATACTGAAAAAAAGCAAAAACAAAAAGAAAAATAATGGACAGACAGACCCCTAGGACAAATGTTAAAAGCAAAGCTATACAGACAAAATCACACACAGAAATATACACATATACTCTCAGAAAAAGAGAAAAAGGGAAAAAAATATATATATCATTGCTTCCACATTCCGCCTCCTCAATTTGGGATGATTCGTTGTCTATTCAGGTATTCCACAGATGCAGGGTACGTCAAGTTGGTTGTGGAGATTTAATCAGCTGCTCCCAAGGCTGCTGGGAGAGATTTCCCTTTCTCTTCTTTGTTCTCACAGCTCCCGGGATTCAGCTTTGGATTTGGCACTGCCTCTGCGTGTAGGTTGCCTGAGGGCGTCTGTTCTTTGCTCAGACAGGACGGGGTTAAAGGAGCAGCTGATTCGGGGGCTCTGGCTCACTCAGGCCGGGGGGAGGGAGGGGTACAGATGTGGGGCGAGCCTGCAGTGGCAGAGGCCAGCATGACTTTGCACCAGCCTGAAACGTGCCGTGTGTTCTCCCGGGGAAGTTGTCCCTGGATCCCGGGACCCTGGCAGTGGGGGGCTGCACAGGCTCCTGGGAGGGGCTGTGTGGACAGTGACCCGTGCTCACACACAGGCTTCTTGGTGGCGGCAGCAGCAGCTTTAGCGTCTCATGCCCGTCCCTGGTGTCTGCGTTGATAGCTGCCGCTCGCGACCGTCTCTGGAGCTCCTTTATGCGGTGCGCTTACTCCCCTCTCCTCGAGCACCAGGAAACAAAGAGGCAAGAAAAAGTGCAGTGTCTCTTCGGCAGCTCCAGACTTCTCCCGGACTCCCTCCCGGCTAGCTGTGGTGCACTAACCCCTACAGGCTGTGTTCACGCAGCCAACCCCAGTCTTCTCCCTGCGATCTGACGGAAGCCCGAGTCTCAGCTCCCAACCCCCGCCCACCCCGGCTTGTGAGCAGACAAGCCTCTCGGGCTGGTAAGTACTGCTCGGCACCGATCCTCTGTGCGGGAATCTCTCCACTTTGCCCTCCACACCCTTGTGGCTGCGCTCTCCTCCGTGGCTCCGAAGCTTCCCCCTCCGCTACCCGCAGTCTCTGCCCGCGAAGGGGCTTCTAGTGTGTGGGAACCTTTCCTCCTTCACGGCTCCCTCCCACTGGTGCAGGTCCCGTCCCTATTCTTTTGTCTCTGTTTTTTTCTTTTTTCTTTTGCCCTACCCAGGTACATGGTGGAGTTTCTTGCCTTTTGGGAGGTCTGAGGTCTTCTGTCCGCGTTCAGTAGGTGTTCTGTAGGAGTTGTTCCACATATAGATGTATTTCTGATGTATTTGTGGGGAAGAAGGTGATCTCCACGTCTTACTCTTCCGCCATCTTGAAGCTCTCTCTCTATGCAGACTTTTTATTTAGACTTCTCAATTTTCTTTCTTTCAAGTTGGGGAATAAAAGTGAGGTTTTTATAATTTTTTTTCTGCCATCTCTTCCAATAAGTGCCATATGCAGTGGTATGTGTTAAATTGATTCTATAGGAGAAAACCCCTGATTTTCAGTATTTTCATTCCTGTGGTGTAAATACCACCATCATGGCTGATTTCAGCTGCAACATGATGTTACTGAATTTGGAAGTTGGGAAGAGCATACACGAATGGCTCTCATGAGCCACTATGAACTGGTTTCAGGAAACCACTAGCTGTGTGCCTATTTATGTACTCCTGTATTTCTCTATTTCTGGAAGAAACTTTACAAAGTTTGATATTTTATTGCTTTGATACAAAAATTGCAAACTTCCTTTTGTAACAATGTGTAGAAAAATTATATTTCCTGGCAGCAGCATCCCCAATCCTAGAAAAGACCTATATTTGTTGGGTTAATATTTTCATAGACTGCTTGGAATATAGGATTAGAACTTGGAGTCATGTTTGAATAACAATAAGATAGATTGTTGCTGCATCTGAGGAGTGAGGGGAGAGCCAACTAGTTTTTGTTTTGTTTTGGGGATTTAAGTTGAAAGCCAGAGCTTAACTCCTTTGGACAGTAAAGGGGCTGTTTTACAAAAGTTGGTGGATGTACAGAGAATGATGACGAAGAGACTTGGATTTGGAGAATAATCAATAGCAAAGAACAAAAGTGTCAAGAAATTTCTCTTAGGATCTTTGTATGTGATATAAATATTCTTTCCTTTTTTCACACAGAATTTTCAGTCAAATTTACTAATGTGTATGGCACTGTATATTTTGTTTATTTTGGAGGGGATGAGAAATAGTGTCATGTAGAGCATCAAGGTAGAGACTCTATAAATTATGAGGTCACTGCATGGGAGCTATGCAATTTCAGTGCTATGCTTCTATTTTCCCATTCTTTAAAACATATGTTTTGCTCATTTTACTATATTTTAGGGATGGTGTAGAGTTTTATTGTAGTTCTATGCCATAGCCCTTCCCCTGAAACCTTATTATATTACCTAAAATTAGGACACAATTACATATTGATGTTCTTGGTTCTAATTAGTGTAAGAAGTTTGTGGCATTTTTTTTTTACCCTTCCTTCAAAACCATGTCTCCCTCCACTCCTACCACTGGGCAGACACTCTCTTCTTTTGTGTGACTCTTTCTCTGATTTTTCCTCTGCCACTCTGGACTAGCTATAATCTAATCCCCAGATTAAATAACAGCCAGAGTGAGCCTGTTAAAGACAAATCAGCTCATAATACTCCCCTGATCAAAATCTTCCCATATTATTCCATCTTACCGTTGTAAAAATCAAATCCCTTTACAGCCTACAAAAGCCTCTCTTTCACCTTGTTTCCTATTATTTTCTCAATCCAGCCCTTCACTCCAGACCCACCAGCCTCCTCACTGCTCCTGGAACACACCAGATGTGCTCCCAACTCAGGGCCTTTGTACTGGCTTGTCTCTCTGCATGATTCACTTTTCCTTTTTCTCCTGATAAACACAAGGCTCACTCCCTTCCCTCCTTCAAGTCTTTGCATAAATGTTACCTCTTTAATGAGGTCCATCTTGCCTTTCCATTTAAAACTGCAACTCATCCCCTAGCATCCTAGCTCCTTATCCTCCTTTTAGTCCCCAAGGCATCTTATCATCTTCTAATGCATGAAATCATTCCTTATTTATTGGGTTTATTCTTATGTCTGTTCTTCCCACTAGAATGTAACCTGCAAGTTTCAGAGATTTTTGTCTATTCTTTTCACTGAAATATGCCCATCACCTTCTACAGTGCCAACATGCCTAGATACTCATGAAACATTGGTCAAATTAATGAATAAGAAATTAAAATATACTAACTAAAGATGTGGATGGAGTAGAAGGTAGAGACAAAACTACATGTTTTCATGCTCAAGATTTTGGTGAACTCCACTTACTCTTCCCCAGAGAAGAACCTAGAAATTTGACTCTTAACACCCATATATTATTCTCAAGGAAAAAACAGTTAACTAAATTGCAGGCAGGACCTTTACTTGCAGTTTCTTGCCCAGGATTCTGACTGGAGATGTTTACCTTGTCTCATCAGGGACAACCCACACCCTAATCATTATAATTTAATTCAAAACATCAAAATTGCCCCTCTCCTCTTCCACCCAAATCATGGAATAGACTTGTTTCATGCATGAGAACAAAAAAAGCATAGCAGGGGCTTCCCTGGTGGCGCAGTGGTTGAGAATCCGCCTGCCGATGCAGGGGACACGGGTT